>NC_056749.1:829577738-829595238 GCF_019279795.1 Protopterus annectens
TCTGGCACAATCTGGTTACTCCAGAGGAATACGCAGAACTCCTTAGTGCAAGACTTGTGGACCAAGCCTGACAAAGTGGATATTTACAGCCATGTAAATGGGGATATCACAAAAATACTGGAATAGATAAGTTCACACAGTTTATGCATTCACACACTCCTGTCTGTCCTAACACATATTAACTGGAGGTGCAGAGGCCCCAAGCCCACATACTTCACACTAGTTAGTGACATACATCTTTACACCATCACACTGCTTTTTCAGAAATACACAACAGTTATGGTGGCCAGGAAACAGTACACTTGACAAATATCTGAACATAACATCACACAAGGTAAATACACTGAGCTGCTCGGCATGTCACAAAGCACTGTGCAAACTACAGGCAGACTGCCACAACACAGACCCAAGTTTCCTATGGGGGAATACATATGTACTTGCAAATATAGCAGGCACTACAGGCATGTAACAGCACACAGTAACAGATACCAGTGTGAAAGTGCATACCCACAACCAATCTGAACACAGTCACAGTCACATTGTGGTATGTCTAATTAATATTACAGTATATGGATTGTGTGAACAAAACCTCCTCATATGTGCCACTCACACACTAACCCTATATATACTGGGCCAGTACACAGTGTAGTCTGATGTCTGACTGTGGCATGGGACATGTCTCAGGCTGGCCCTACAAACATGTATGCTGATAGGGTACCAAAAACTGGATCAGCATGCAACGTCAGATAGAACAGAACCATGAACAATGACATCTACCACAGTCTGTACACAGGCCAAGTAACATATTCACAATGCACACTGTCAACACTCACCATAAGTACACAGACCTCACTACTATACAGACTACAACAGAATGTCCAGGTTTTGTCCTCAAATATAAGGTCTACTATACATAACATGTCTAGCAGTCTGTTATCTCACTGGCTTGTTATCAGGTATGATGTCAATAAATAATGATGTACTGTACATATGCACCTCTTACTGCATGACATATGGAGAAAGGGTGACAGTCTTGGGGGACGGAGGCACAAACACAGGGCCAATATTGACATATTGCTGTGATAAACTGGGAAATTTCCTGGTGTAACAGGGCTTGTTGTGACATATGTCTTCTGAGGGATATGAAGTCAGTAACTCATATGGATGTCACCATGTACTGACTGCAATCATCAGAGTATGCTACTGCATTTCTAAAGATAGGAAATGTGTGAGTAACACACTACATGTAAGACTCCAAACTCAGGACAGTCTGCAGATAGCCCTACAGGTGAGAGTTTCTTCAACCACATAACACTGTTATGACAGACTTTCAATCATGTAGAACAGCCATATCCACACAAAACCTGTTAAACTAACATTACTTCAAATGTAGACCAGCAATACTTACATTCTGTCCCCATGTCTGGAACATCCCCCTCCTGTTTGTTGGTCTGTCTCCACAGTGTATGTTGTAAGAGGTATTTCTAACTACCCTCTGTGATGCTGTTTGTCAAACACCCACATGAAGTCCTGCTCACAGTGAAGAAAAAGGGCCAACACCCACATGAAGTGCTTAGTTATGGGAGTGTGTTTCCATGCAATTGGCTATAGGAATGATACCACAGCTTTTTCACATGCAATTAGCAAGTGGGGGACTGCAATTCGTGCATAGGCCATCAGCTGATCATGAGCATTACTTACAAAGCTCAAGCTGCTGCCTATGCAAAACAGATGTACTTTTCCACATCCACCAGAGAGGGAGAGAGAGAGAGAGAGAGAGAGAGAGACAGAGACAGAAAGGTAGAGAGACAGTAAGAAAGTAAGAAAGGAAGGGATTAAGAGAGTAAGAGCCAAGCGTGTTTGTGTATGATCCGTGGGTGGTGAGTGGTATATGGGTATTATAATGGTTGCCTATATTGTTTACTAATCCATACTGTCACATAGTAATTGCACATGGCTGTACACATTTATGGCTGAGGATTGTCTACAACAATCTCTACAGTGTTTGAAAACTGTTGGCCTTGTAATGTGGACAAAAGGACATATAGATCCTGAATATAATGATGTAGCAAAACCCACACTGCAATGGATCCTGTCCCTGCACATTCACCCCATTACCCACACAGGATACTGATGACACACATACAAATGCACACTTACCAGTACTGAGATTCAAACCCCTATCTGACTAGGTATTATTACAGTGTTACGCAGTTATTGCACGCTCCATGGAGCTTAAATTTTGGAGAGCCATCCAAAGGTATCTTTGAAGGTGAGTGACATCAGCAACAGTGCTAAAGGAGGGATAAGGGATGTGTAGTAAGTGTAAATGTCCACAAAAGCAGGTGTCACCAAAGACACACACACACACTTTAAGGGAAACACACACATTATCACAGTTGACAGGATCAGGATTTGAACTTCTACCTAATTGGTTTGCTATACTGCAATATTACGCAGATATCACAAGTGCCACAGAGCTTATATGGCTGATACATGGCCAAAGGGTTATTTCAAGGTAAATGACGTCAGCAGGTATGCTAAAGTAGGGCAATGGGAGGTATGTTTGTGAATGGCTTCAAAATCATTAATCTCCACACACACACACACACACACACACACACACACACACACACACACACACACACACACACACACACACACACACACACACACAAAAACACACATTTGCCAGTACTCAGATGCATAGGTTCGTTGCTTCACAGGTGTGTAGTAGGTGAATGGGCCTGAAGGCTGTACAAGGCTAGGCAAGGGGAATACCTTGGCATCAGGCCACAAGACAATGGTCTCCAGTATGGCTCAGGGGTGTAGTCCCTGGAGTGGTCCCCACAGGTGGGTATTGTATTCACCATCCACTCATCTGGGTTATTATATTGGGTGGCCAGTGATGTGCACTGCTACCCATGTATATGATCTATATCCCATAACATGGACAGTGTCTGGGTTGTGCACATGTCCCACACACATGTTCTTTGACGTGTGGAAGTGTACTTGAGATCTTGGGGCATGTTGTGTGGACAGATTTTTATCTTCTGATGTAGCATTCCTGACCTCATTTGGTGAGACCTGGCTATGGAACTGAGGTTGTGCTTGCACCTACATTGACAGTATGATGCAGGTATTCAGTGGAGTTAGTGGAGTTTGTCCATACAGGGCATGTGTATAAGACATGGTATTCCCTTTGTGGATTACATTTTCAGTCTCTACAGTTGTTGTCCACTGGGGAATATAGCAAAAGGACCACTGTAAGCATTTATTTGCCTACTGCAGGGATGGAACAGGGTGCCATGTCCTTTTACTTGCTGGATAACACACACTCATTAAGGAGATGTAACACGTCACAGTAATTTCTGATGCCAGTGGCACTGTTGTGGTCAATAGGCATGTAGTCCACTGCAATCAGACCGTGGTTACTATCTGTGAGGCAATATGCAGGGAACTACCAATATAGTGGTTGTTGCCTAGTCAAGTGAGTTTGAGTATGAGACATGGGTGGAGAGTGTCATCTGAGTAATAGAAGGGTTGCCTATATTGTTCATCAATCCATAATGTCATATGTAGGGCTATGGATTCTCTACACCAGCCTCTCTGGTGTTTGACATCTGTTGTCCTTGTAAGGTGGACTTGTGACATATACTAGGTCTTCAAAATAATAATTTAGCAAAACCCACCTCCATACCTCTCAACATGTAAACATCAAAAATCTGGATAAAGACCCATGAAAAATAGGTACAAATCTGTGTGCTGATTAACATAAAATTTGCATACATAATTATGTAACCCCACCCGCTCCAATGGAATTGCGGAATATCAACTTTCAAATGCAAACTGAAGAACAGACAACCAATTATGGCCCTAGAGTAGAAACTAAGGTTCTGAATTCTATACTGATCTTTAAAACCAACCACAGTAAAGTCAAGGATCATAACAAATATGTGGATTAATTAAATGGCAGATGAGACTTAATGATGTCCTGATGTTTTTTATGCAAAAACATGTATATATGTTTTTGCAGGTATGTGGGGGGGGGGTATTATTGAATGCAATGGGGTATCCTGGACGGGAGTATCTTAGGGTGGGGATGAAGTTCTCATTTAAAGTGATTTAGTTAAAAGAAATTGGATACATTGTTCCATATAGGAGTTATAGTCAGTACCAAATGAACCAGGATGAGGGTGTTCCACATTTTGGGACTAGTGACAGTCTCACTTATAATCAGTTTTCTATGAGATAGTTTTAGCTGTGACTGCGTTTCCTTTCATCTGAAGACCCAGACACCCCCTTCCTGCAAAGCCATCTCTCTGGTGAAGTGTGGTAAATGAAAGCAGGGGTTAATAAAAGATAGTGCATGTCTCTTAAAAGAGAAGTTTGTGTGTGGGACTAATAATTGTTGCATAACATCTGACCATATGAAGCAGACAGTCAGTTATAGAGTAAATAGTGATGTTCATTAAAAGGGGACTGTTAGTCGAAATTATAGATACATTTATACACTTATCTAGAGCATTATTCCATGTACAGTGTCTGACAGTGGTGTGCTACACAACTTCATAAACAAGTACTGTCTGTGTATTGAACAGTCTTGGTCTCTACAATTAAATGGGAGTCAGAGGCAATCAGAAGCTTAAGCTGTATGCATTTTCTAATACATAATTATGCCAAAAGTGGTTGAAAATATAACCGATGGTTTCAGACAGATTCTTAGGTTCTTAAATGATAAAGCTCCATTTTTTCTTATTCAAGTGTATCAGATTTTTTTTTATTCCAGCATCTGTCTATTGTTCATTAATAGCACCCCTCCTTTGGAAGCATTCATGGACATTTCTTTGTATTAGAACCATCTACAGATGACATCAAGACCATTTGTGAGTTTGTACAAGATATTCAAGATATGGAACCATCCATGAGTACTACTCCAGCCATACGATATACAAAGCTTACTACTAATTACTTGGTGCATGCCCCTTATAGAAACTGGGAGTGTCAGAGGGACAAGGATAAATGGACCATTGAGGCAGCTTCTATAAATTTAGAATGACTTTCCTTCACTGCAGCCCAGTACATGGCAGTGAAAGTGTTCATCCAGGTCGGTTATTAGCCAGGTTAGGAATGCAAATGTTAAGGATTTGCATTTAGACAAGAAAAGAGACTGCAAGATGGTTTGATGGCAACAACAGTTATGGCATTATTAGATGTCCTAGCTCTGTGTTAGAACAGATCATGTCCGTGACACATTCTAGTGTTGCATTTCTATTATATTGCATATATAATAAACCCAAATTGTGCTCTTCAGAAACAATCTAGATTTGTTTGCTGACCATATTCTCTATGATCTTGGAAATAAAAATGATAAAAAAGTGATATAATTCTCAGTGAAATGGGACTGATAGGCTAGTCTGTGTCCAGGGAATGCAGAAAGAAGAAGTAACAAACTGGGGTAAACCCATGAAGTTATGGAGCACTACTTTTCGGAAAACCAAAAGTCAGGTTAAAAGCTTGAGCATTCAACACATTTCCAAAATGAGACATAAGAAGAATTCTTTCAACAGGAGACTGTAAAAGTAGCTTGGACATTCTATCCTAAGAAGTAAAGCAGTGTTTGAATCTGTAATTGTTTAGCCTACTCTCTTCTGAGTTCTGACAGGAACACATTTAGTCTCAATGCCTCTTAATTTCTTTCTAAAAAATGAACAGAGTGCATGCTGAAAACAAAGAGCTTTGTCATGAGGAAATGCACAATTTCATGTATGCATGGAACTGGAGACTCATTCAACAGTCACTGGCAATTAAAAGGTTCTCCACTGCCATTTCCAAATATCATGATTTTTGCATGGACATTCTGGGACAGTGACCCAACCATCTGGGGGGATCTCTACGCTATTAGGAAAGAGCTTTTTGAGGAATCCATTATGATTAACTGAGTGGAATTTAAGTAGCACACAATTAATTACCACTAAAATATCTGCAGTCCCAAAAATCCCATCCCCACATATGCATACATAGAAAGGTAAACACACTGACCCCTTTCTGTAAACTGAGCTGCTACTACACACACTTACAGATTTCTGTAAAATGGAGCTGCTTTAAATAGAGATTTCATTCACTGTAAAACAGAGCTGCTTTGCTTAAAAAACCTGCTTGCTTGCTTCGCACACACTGAGCTACTTTAAATAGATTTCACTCAAAAAAAAAACCTAAAGAAATGAGCATGTTTAAATCACACACACAGCTCTGCTTAGAGATTTCTGTAAAATGGAATGGTGCTGCTTTAAATAGAGATGAACATGGAATAGAGATGCTTTGCTTAAACCTGCTTGCTTCACACACACGGAGGGGCTTTAAATAGACTTCACTCACACACACAGCTCTGCTTAAATAGAGAAGCAGCTCTGTTCCATTTTACAGTGTGTGTGAGTGAAATCTCTATTTAAAGCAGCTCCATTTATGCAAAGCAGTTCCGTTCCATTTTACAGTGTGTGTGATGCTTTGCTTAAATAGAGCTGCTTTAGAGATTTCACTCCCACACACTATAAAATGGACTGGAGCTGCTTTGCTTAAACCTGCTTGCTTCACACACATGGAGCTGCTTTAAATAAAGATTTCATTCACACACACAGCTAATTACTTGCTTAAATAGAAATTGCTGTAGATCGGACCTGCTTTGCTTAAACCTGCTTGCTGCTTCACACACACGGAGTTGCTTTAAAGGTTATCTTACAGATTAGTACCTCACGGGTGGTACTGAGCAGCTTTGGGCGTGTCTGGCATGACTGGCAGTTTTGACTGACAGGTGTAGTTGTCAAGGCCAGCATCGACATGCCCGCGACAGCTACTTCAAATGTGAAATGTTTTACACAAAAGAAGGAGTCTGCATCTTAATAGTAACAGCGAGTAAGCTGTTTTCAATTTAACACAAAACCAGCTTTATAAGATGAAGTACATATACAGTGCTTTCTTGTAGACCAACCCTCTTCAAGCTTTTAAAGAAATACACCATGAGACAGCATCTCATATGCGTAAGTAAAGGAAATATATACTTTCCCCCAATGTAGAGTGGTGTCGGAGTTGATATATATAAGTAGGGGGGTGCATGGGGGGCCTGCCCCCTGCAAAAACATTTATAAAACTGTTTTATGTTGTGTTTGTTTACTTTGTTTACAGTAATTATTTATTTAACACATATGGCGCATATCGCGTAATGAGGATGATACTTATGTTAATATTGCATAGCCCGGCCCGGGGGCGTGTCAGGGCGGGATTTGCTAGTCCGCATCCTGCGAGGTACTAATCTGTAAGATAACCACTTTAAATAGAGATTTCAACACAAAGTCACACACAGGTGCTTACTTGCTTATATACAGACTTCTGAAATCGCCACGTATGCACTGAACAAACTAACTTCTGTGGCACTAGATTTCTCAGACCAACTCGACGTCAGATTCACCCACCCCTAAATCGCCATGCACTGATGATGAACCACTCTCTGCTTAAACATTTTCGATTTCGGCCGTGCTAAAATACATTTTTCTTACCTGACCTGCAGCATGTAGTCAGTTTAGTGGGCAACTGTTGCACTGGTACTATATTCCCTTCCCTCCAAAACAGTTTAAAATAGTCCAACAAGGAAGCTGATGTCATTCACGCATGCACACCCCCTGTAGGCTGGTGATGTGTGATGATGTCAGCCATACATTTAAAGTTATAGTACAAAAGAAAAGTAAATAAAAAAAAAATCGGGAATTAAAGGGGCCACTCAGGAATTCATGGCATCTCATTATTTTGCCCTTAAAACTGGTAAATACAGAGGAATTCAGTATGGTTGAGAGGTGTGCCCACCCCATAATACATCCTATTACACAATCACAGCAACCTCCACACAGAATACTGACAGCCACACACCCTTGCCAGCACTTAAATTCAAACCCCTATCTTACCCTGTTTTGCTACTACAGTGTATCATATTTATTGCATGCGCCATGGTGCTTATAGGGTGGACACTGTCCCAAGGTACTTCTAAGGTGATGAACAACACCAGCCCTTGTAAATACTGGCACTGGGTGATGTAGTGGGTGAGAGATCCCAAAACTAATTCTAACCTAAACACACATTTACATTTGCCAGGGGTAAGGTTCAAACCTCTATCTAACAATCTTTACGGACCATTATGTTACGCATTTACCACATGCACCACTTACATGACATGGTTTAAGGTTGGCAACAGGTACTTCTAAGGTGGGTGATAGCTGCAGGACTGCTAAAGTCATCCTCTGAGATGTGTACTGGGTGTAAATGGGGCCAATATCTTATATGTACACACACAAACACTTGCCACAGGTAAGATTCAAACCCATGCCTGTGTAGTTACTGCTATTATATTGTTCTGCATTTATGGCACGCACCATGGAGCTTATAAGATTGGCCCTTGTCCAAAGGGATATTTCAAGGTGACTGACATCAGCAGGCTTGCTAAAGTAGGGCAATAGGAGATTTAGTGACTGTGAATGGCTTCAACATCATTAATCTCTAAACACACACACACACACACACACACACACACACACACACACACACACACACACACACACACACACACACACACACACACACACAGTTTCACAATTGCCATGCCTGGGATTAAAATTCCTAACTAATTAGCATATTATATTATAGCATTACACAGTTATCACATGCACCGCAGAGCTGAGAGGGCTGGCCATTCTCCAAAGGGGTATTTCAAGGTGACTGACATTAGCAAGCTTGCTAAAGTAGGGCAATAGGAGGTGTAGTGACTGTGAATGGCCTCAAAATCATTAATCTCTACACACACAAAGTTTCACAGTTGCCATGTCTTTGATTAGAACTCCTACCTAATTAGTATGTTACATTATAGCATTATACATTTATTGCAAGTGCTATGGAGCTTATGGGCTGAGAGTTGGCCAGAGGGTTATTTCAAGGTGACTGACATCAGCATGAGTGCTAACAAAGGCAATGGAAGTGCTGTGTGTGTGAATGGGCCATAAACCATTCCTCTGGAAACACACACAAAACACTCAGTCACACATAACTTTACATTTGACAGGACTGGCTATACAAATGCTAGATGAATACTGATTTGTACTATCATGTTACACAGTTATCACAAGCACCACAGACACTATAGGGCTGAGGGCTACCAAAAGCAAATGTCTACAGTGATTGACATCGGCACATAATGTGATATTGGCCAATTGGATGTGCGGTGGGTGAGACAGGCCTCATGATGGCAATCTCTTTGTCACTGTCTGCCTATCTCTTCCCCATATCCGTGTGTGTGCATATTTGACCTATTGTAGTGTGTTGGCCTTGGATATGTGTGAGTATTCCTATCCGATGTGTGTGCAAAGCATGAATGGTGTGCAATGTGGTGTGTGTGCACAGTCATCTGCGACTGACAGATATGTATAATGCACTATTGTTGTCATTCATGGGCTTCATTTCCCTAAGTGTAAGAGCATGCCCAGTATGACCTTCTGTATTGAGTGTGTGAATCCATTCCAGGTAGATTGTACTCTAGTGCAGGATTTTGTGTTCTACACCTACAGCTAGAAACCTGTTTCTGCAGGATATCTCTAGATAGGATATCAATATGGCATCACAATGGGCAAAAGAAAGTGGGATACTGTAATGGTTTACTATCACATAGTCAATCGCACTTTGTGCGATTGACATATGTGCGAAACCTCATTTCCATATCTGAAAATGTGACCACCACAATGTCAAACCTTGTAATAGCAAATGTTTGCTATAACAAGGTTCGACATTGTGGTGTAGATCGCACTAAAATGGAGATCGGGAAATGTACCCTTTCCTTCACTGTAGTGCGATCTCGAAGTCTGTATATATAAGTGGGGGGGTGTGGGGAGGCAATGTGAGCATTTCAGTAAAGTTGACATGTTCGACATTCAACTTTACTGAAATGCTTAGTTTGGAATTTACTGTGTTCGGTGTTCTGATTTTTGAACATGTTGTTTGGAAATCTAAACAATCGAACACAGTGAATCTGAACATATGATAGTAAACCACTGTAACTATTGTGTCTGTGCTGCTTGTGTTACATGGTTGGTGTTAGCAGAGATATTCAGACATATGTACTGTTTTACACTGTGATACATTATGTCATCAACTACTGACAGATATACTTATTTCTGACAGTTATTTCCTAGGAAATACAAGATGAATGAAGCAGTGTCCAGTATTGTGGTCTGCAGCCTACATATTCTTGTACACTAATGCCATTCTGGAGGGGTAGCTGCAGACACTTACTGATGAGTCTGTGTAAATGGTCCAGCACCTTGGTACTGTGGTGGCTGAGGATCCGTCTTTTACATCTATCGACATAACAGAATGGCCATATCCTGCTGTGGCCATACCTCTCAGCTGTACAGATTCACCCAGGTTACCCAGATGCAGGGCTCATACATCTGGTCAGTTCCCCTTCACATTGTAGTTTACAAGCAGGTTTATAACCACCCATTACTGGGTTTGCAGACAGAGGTAGTGTGGGCACACATCAGAGTTTCAGACTTCACACACTCCATGGCATCCATGTTTCTACACCCCCCCCCCACTCTGTTATTCTATCCTCTTCCTAACATTATGCAAGCAATATCTGAGAAGCATCCCTATAGTTGTCCCTTCATCCCAGCGGTATTTAGGGGTTAGTCCACAGTTCATGCAGTAGGACATGGCAGGCATGCTACTGGGATTTGTCGACATGGCCTTGCATTTGTGTTCTGTGGGGTGTGTTATGTTGTTAGTTGGGACCCCATGAGATAACATACACTGGCAGTACGGGTGAGGCACAGGCCTTTGACAGAGCACTGTAAGGCTTTTGGTAGTGATGCAGGCAATCTGTAGCAGGCCAGTGCATTCTGTCACTCCTACAGTCCCAGGCTGTAAGCCACTGGATTCCCCTGGGGTGACAGGGTAAGTGTGCGAGGTGTTAATGGCAATAGTTCCTATCCATATTAATCCATTGTTCTGGATGCTGGTTGGGTGCTAATTACAGCTAGGGACACGCCTGCATGGGACACCTCTTCAGCATGCTGCAATCTGTGGGTATTCCCATATAGAAGGGTCATACTGTACTCATTCCCAACAGCAGGGATATGACCTGTGATAAACCTGTGGCTGATGGTGGGGTTTGCTGAGTGCATGTGTGATATGGAAGCTTCTTGCAGCTGACTCACAGATATACCTGGGACATTCCCCTTATGCTTCCTTGTGCGGGGACATAGGCAGTCTCTCATTACTTTATAACTGTGTCTTTTGTGGTCTACCAGTGATTGGCCAGACTACATCAGTATTCCATACTACACAGACAACTAAAGTGCTGCTAACCTGTATGTACAATTCCAAAGATGTGTGCAGTTGGCAGTTACATTTTATGTACTCTGTCTCGGGTACTTCCACCTGTGCACTGTGTGTATGTTTGGGCTCACATGCATGGCATGTCCATCTTTCAGATGGTGACAGATACTGACATCTGAACAGTGAGTATGTATGACTGCTGAATTGGGTCTTGCTGGGATGCATTATGGCTGGCACTGCAGTTGTCAGAACATGGTCCTGTCATCGACAGTACTGGCCATAGGCCATGTAGACACAACCCTCCATGCCTACATGTTAACCACTTCTACACAATATAGGACACACAACAACCTAACACACAGATCCCTGCATATTGTATACATGCAACAATCTATCCTGTAAATTAGGTCAGCTCAGGTAATCTGTGCTCCACTGTTCTTAAACCCACATGTACATGTTACTGCATTTCTACATAGGATTGTGGGGGGGCACACCTGACAACTGTAAACATTTACTAAGACTGTACTGGTATTTCAGGTACTCTGTTGGCTTCCATTTCGTTTTGTATTCTGACCTATCATGCAGACTAGAGTGCATATCAGTAGAGCACAGATCTTAGGTTTTATTGACCTATATTTCAGTTTCAGACTTCTTACCCTTCAGAACTAACATACAACTTTCTGACCTGTTGTAGTCTGTCTGTGTAGGTCTGGAGGGGGGGATGTTCTCCACTGCCATCAACTGGAGGCCTTAGCCCAGCCTTTCTTTATGGTCATCTACACCTGTCCTGTTGGCTGAGACTGTTGTTGGGTATGTGAGCCTCACTGACACACATTTGGGCCACCACATGTAATGCAGTGGGATTAGTCACCTTGTCTAGTACTGCCTACTTTGTTGACACCAGTATTTGTTATGGATTTCATGCTGCCCATATAGGTGTCCACTATCTGCTGCCATCCCATTCAGCCACCTGATTCCCTTGCATGCTCACATCCATACCATAGATACAACTAGCAGAACATACTACTTCATTCAGCAGTTGATAGAAAGAGTGATTTACCTTTTGGCTGTGCCAGTATTGAAGATGGTGCTGGATGGATGACTATTTTGGTTGCACATAGTACACTCCCTATACATGGTAAAGCACAGGTAGTGTCATGTTTGGCATCCCTTTTACTGTATGTGCGAGTCAGAGAGAGGTATCATTCCTTGGGTTCCTACCATGTCAGTGTATGTGCTATGCGTTTTCTCTTTGCCAAAGCCTGGGCATACTGGGCATGCCTCCTTCTGCCTACATGGGCAGGCTCAGGTTGTTCCTCCTCCGAGTCACTCTGTGCCTGTGTTGGCCTTGGCAATGGTGTGGGGGGGGTCTGTGTGGCTCTGCCCCATGCTGTTCCTGCTGCAGCTGTTTCTGCAGGATCATATTGTGTAGCATGGCACATACAATGAAAATTTGTGTACATGTAGCTGGAGAGTACTGCAAGGCTCCACCAGATATGTCCAGGCACGGGAACCATGACTTGAGCATCCCAAACACAGGCTCTATTATGATTCTGGTTTGTGCGTGTGCCTCATTATGGAGTTCTTGTTCGGGTGTGTGTGCATTTCTGATGGGTGTCATCAGCCACGGCTTCAGTGCATAACCAGCATCCCCCACTAGGTGAGCATATGGGATGTCACCACTAGGAAATCTCTGTTACAGTTACGTCATATGCCAGATGTGGGAGTTGTGATAGCTTCCAATGCTACCAGCACACACATTCACTATAATGCCCCTGGCATCACACATGAACTGGCAGTCGATGGAGGGGAAGCCCTTGCGGTTTATGTAGACTCTACCCTGCTCACTGGGTGGTGCTTTGATGTGTATGTGCGTGCAGTCTATAGCACCCACTACCTCAGAGTATTTTGCTATTTGGTGGAAGAGACACATATAGCTGGTCAATGCCTCATTGGTGTTGAGGAAATATATGTGCTTACTGGCATGTGCTGACATGGCTTCCAGGAATTGATGAAGCACCCTGGATGCTGATGCCTGTGAGATCCCCATGATATCCCCAGTTGGCCTTTGGAAGGCACCTGTGGCTAGTATTCTTAAGCCTACACATACCTTGGTATCCACTGGGATGGGTTCCCCTCTGTTGGTTCTGTGTGTTAGGTGTGGGTGGCACAACTCAACAATTTGCTGTAGAATGTCCCAGTCCACCCTATAGTGCTCCAGTATCTCCAGCTCATGTAGACCCTGGTAGGTTACCCGGGGTCTGTACACTCTTCTCCTTCTCCTCACTGTGGGTTGGTCACCAGCATTGTCATCCTCACCACCCTCAGCCTCTTCCACATATTGATGTATGAGAGTGACAGCAGCCCCTATAATTTTGTTAGTTTTGTCAGGTAAAATTTCCCTGTCTGTGTACACTGCTGGCATAGAGTTTGTGGGGAAAAAACAGAGTGAAACGTGTTTGCACAGTTTATAGTAGTGTGCAGGGCTGGGTTGGGCTGCTGCATGTGTAACTGGCTGATTCTGATACATTTCACCTGCCAGCTATGCTAGTTCTCCTTGATTGCCTTCCTACTGCTGTTTTCCCTTCCCATTGCCTTCCTGTTTATGCCCTGAGGTGTGCCTCGCATACCCAGTGCTCAGATGTGAAGAGAGCTGCTATTTCCTGTGCTTTTTTTTGTTTTGTTTTGTTTAAAACATGGCCACCTGTTTAGACAATGTAAACACTGCTAGGCAGCCACAGACACACCCCCTTCCTTAGCTGTGCTTAGCTAAGGACAATCACGGGCCACAGAGCTCCAATAAGCTTACAGCATGCATGACACACACCCTTATGAGCTCATCTACCTCTTATGCTTATACCACGGTGTTGCTGCACCTACAGCTGGGTACAAGCTAGCAGTGAAGGGAAATCTGTGAGTCAGTATCAATCCCCTCATTTGCATAAAACTGACTGCTAATGCATGGTTACAAAACTGGCACTCATCCTTTCCCCTTAGCAGCCACTATCCCCTGGTCTTGTTGTCTCATGCATGCCGTTGACTGTTATGGCGGAGTGTCGATTTGGGTTTAAAAGCTTATTTCCAACTTTTTTCATTATTTTTGGGCTGATCCTGTTTGTGCACTGCTGGCCGATGCTTAAACGGGCAAAATCAGCCCAATAAAAAGTTATTTTTTATAATTTTCCAATTTCCCATGCCAATGGCCATATATTTGGCATGCCTACTACATAGAATACATGCTTTCTTTCGAGCTGTCATGCCTCATAGGTTCATAAGTTGATACTAGGCTATCTGCCCTAGGGCATTTATAAGCCTAGCCAGAGTGTGTTTGGCTTTCGCCACCCATTTTAAATTAATTTTGCTATGCCCTTTTTCGAGGTTAGTATACTGTGCCTCTGTCTAACAGTGACACAGAAGTGATACCTGGGGTAAACCTACAATCTCCCATCCACTCATTAAGATTCCTCTTGAAGAGAGTCAATGAGGGACTCTGCCTAACCTGGACTGGGATTTTATTCCAGAGTGAATGGAGCCTCTGGGTTATGAATCTGTCCCTCCAGCATGTCCTATTTATTTCAGTGCTGAGGTTCAAGTCTCTCGAGCGCGTAGCTCGATGGGATTTGGATTTTCTGAGGTGCAGCATGTCCATTAATTCCGGGTTGGACATGGCTTTATACATCAGCCACAGATCGCCTCTGAACAGGCGGTAATCCACTGAGTAGAGCTGGAGTTTCTTTAACCGGGCAGCATATGTCATCTGTTTTAGCCCTTTGATCCTCTTGGTGAGGTACTTTTGGAGTCTTTCCAGTTGCTGCAGGTGTCTGGTAAGGTACATCCCAAAAGGGGCATTGTACTCAATTATGGGCCTGATGACGGATGAGTAAAGAGGCACGATGACCTCCCCTGATCTAGATGTGAATCCCTTCATGATTAGGTGGGCTATATAAAATGTTTTTCTAACCACTTTGGCTACGTGGTTGTCAAATGAGAGATTGCTATCAACTTGGGTCCCGGGGTCCCTAATTACTTCTTCTGTACTTAATGGATTACCACCTATGTGGTAATTTGTGGGCACTTTGTTTTTGCCAAAGGGGATGACTATACACTTTTGGCATTTAGCTTGAGGCCATGGCTCTGGCACCAGTTGTCTGTTTCTATGAGGCCCTTTTGGAGGATGCTTGTGTCTGCTGGAGAGTCGATTATGGTGCCCAGTTTGCAGTCATCTGCGAACTTGGTCAGCCACAGTCCTTCCATGTTGGCCTGTACCTCCGAGAAATATATACCGAACAAGAGAGGTCCCAGGACTGAGCCTTGTGGGACACCACTTGTAACTGGTTTGGAGTCTGACATGGCTCCAGCAATTCTAACCATGTGGGTTCTGTCCTTGAGCCAGTTTGCAATCCATCTACTGACATAGGGGTTTATATTTAAGCTGGTAGCTTATCTATAATGCCTCCATTTTGTAATTTGCAGAAATGTATTTGGTTAGTAACCGAATGCATTTCTGCAGGTTACACTATTCCTGCACAGATGACTGCCTGCTTCCTCGATCACTAATTCACCTCATTTGCATGGTTTTTACCTGCAAATGGGGTAATTAGCACACAGGATCTGTTTCCATGCAGAAATAGTGTAGGAGCGCTCATGCATGTCCCAGGAGCTCATTCCTGAATTGCTTGTCAGCCATATGGCATGCAGCAGCTCTTGCACCACTATTCCTGCATGCCATGCACAGCTTGCTGAATGCCGTGGCTTATGTACTTCAGAGGACAGATAAAAAATTAATTATGCTTAAATGAAGACACTATCTCAGTCATGTATTCTATGCTGGTTTGTAAAAAAAATATTTCCCTGTAACAGAAAGTGAAACAAACCAAAACTGTAGATAACAAAACACCACTCTCGAGTCACAAAACCTCTTTTAATGCTGCAAACAGATGACAAAAATAAAACGACAGTGCATTTAGATGCAAATAAAACCACAGTCTAAGTTAAGTGCTTTCACTTAGGTAAATCCCAAGCTTCATCAGAACATAAAATGCTAGACATTGACCATTTCTATACACATTCAAAAAACTATCTAGAAGTGACAGTATATAAGAACTGAGCTGAGAGGAAATTTCATTCTAAGATTTATCGAAAACCCACACACTCTAACTCATAT
Source organism: Protopterus annectens (assembly GCF_019279795.1). NCBI lineage: Eukaryota > Metazoa > Chordata > Ceratodontiformes > Protopteridae > Protopterus > Protopterus annectens. Next base: position 829,594,276 of record NC_056749.1, read on the forward strand.
TTACATTCTGAGAGTGAACACCCCTACAGTCAAAAGAAGGTTATTATCAAGGGACAAGTGATCAGAGTGTCAAGGAAATGAATGTAATAAAGACATTTTTTATTGAGTGAGGTTACCCTAAAACCCTGGTTAACCAACTCATTAAGGAGGTTAAGAAAGGAAGAAAGGGGAAATATGATCTAATTACAGGGAAGAATTTATAAAAAGCCAATCAGAATATAGGGAAGAAAAGTTCTCAGTATGATTTGACATTTATTTACACACACACGGCATATTCCTATGAAATTGAGAACATTATCAAAAAATATTGAAAATTATTGATTATAAATAATAAAACTAACAAGTTTATACCACCAACACCTTCATTTATAAAGAAAAGGGACATGAATATAAAGGAGATGTTGGAAAATCAAGGTAGAAACAGCAGGGTAGTTAGATCTCAAAAGACTGGTGGGACCTATAAGTGTGGGTTCTGTCAACAATGTAACAACATGATAGACCAAGGTACCATAACCATTCCATCTAGGATGTTTAAAAATGAAGATCTATGAACATTACAATTGCAACAGCAAAGGGGTTGTATATATATTAGTATTTGCCAAGCATGTTACAGCTTTTATGTAGGCAAGACTGAGAGGCCCTTGAAAAGACGAATATATGAGCACTTGTATGAAATTTCCCAGGAAAAAGACACTAATGCTCTATACAGACACCATAGGCAATGTGCGGATTGTAAATTCAAGTTTTTTGTACTGGAACAAATAAAACAAGATGCCAGGGGTGGTTTATGGGAAGCCCGCTTAGAATATAAGGAATTATACTGGCAGCTAAGACTGGAAGCAACAAATAAAAAACAGGTCTAAATGACCACTTAAGTATTAATAGTGTCCTAAAATTGAGGGCCACTAAACTTTAGAAGGGTAAGTTAAATATTTTAGAGGAATATAAGATGGTGCAGCGGTA
>NC_056749.1:829597738-829602738 GCF_019279795.1 Protopterus annectens
TGTCCACGTGCATAGGAAATGTGCGCGAGTGCAGGGGGAGTGTCTAAGCGCTGCACGGAGGTGTGAACACATCGGCTGCAGACGGGCAACCTAAAATGCTGAGTAGCACAGCCTGCCTCTAATAATAATCACACCTGTCAGTGTCCAAGGATACTCAAATGTATGCAAAGCATACAAGACAGTTTTGCGAACACTAAAATAAAAAGTAAACAGAAAGGCACGTTGCTGAATATTGAGTCTCCGTCCCTCGAACAAATGACATTTAAAATCCCATGCCCATATTCCATTGTAGTGTTGATTGTTATACCAAGTGGAAATGAAATGCAGCGTGTTAGCGCGCCACTGCAATTTGCTAAGCCTAGCACAATGGTTAGGGTTACCACCTGTCCTACTTTGTGAGGGGCAGTCCCTCTCTGGGCAGTTGTGTCCTTACCAAAATCATTATAAATGTTAAATGTCCTGCGATTGTAGGACATAATTATGTCCCGTATTTTATGTAATAGATTCATACAATACGTATTCCTGTAGGTAAAATACCTAAATGTTACAAGAAACAGAATAAGCAACTAAACTGCTACAACAATAAGCTTTCATTTGGGCATAATACTAAAGTACTACCCATTGTACTGACCATGGGTATGTGTTGGCCTGTAAAATCTGACGTGTGTCCCGAAAATGTCCCATTCTGGTCATATGAAAAGGTAGCAACCCTACCAATGGTCAGAGCATTCGCTCATTATCTGCCCATTCGTGGTCCAAGTCGTCCTTGTCTGGATGGCCCAAAGATGAACGGGTATTACCCGGGTCTACTTACCATGTCATGAAAGATAAGTATTTGCGTGTGCCTATATGCATGAAGTACAGCATGTGGAAGATCAAAAATGCTAGGGTAGTCCTCACAACCATATTGGTACCAGAGATATGTAGTGTACGCAATGTGTTCTATTGACTGTGCCATGGGCCACAACCAGAGAAGGAATGGATGGTTTGTGTGGAATATGTGGGTGGGGGGGTGAAGGGTAATGTAATAATTCGCCAATGGGAGACTGGGTCGGATGCACGATAGGTGAACTGGAAGTGTACGAGGGAGCAGTGGGTGACTCAGAAACAAAACCAAAGAACAAACATTCACATCCACAAAACAACCTGACAGGCCATACTGTAGAACACAATCCCACAAACATATGAACATTAAAATGTGCGATACACATGTACAGAAATGTTACTGGCTCACACCCACATAATGGTCTGGCCTGAACTGAGCCATCCAACCCCAACACACCTGGATACATAATTGAATACCCATCATCCTCTCCACAGCACACCACCACCCCTTCCTGAATGTCCACCAAAACCAGCCATACTCGGGCTGCTAGCTTGGAGCAGCCATATCTGCACATAGTGACCCCTACTCATATCTAGTAGGCAGTCTCACACTAGGCAGTCTCAGGATTGCAAACTATTTATCCCTTGCATGTATAACCCTACCTCATTTTCATAAATCCAAAAGAATTGAGGTTATTGGTCCCCAAAATTTTTGGATATCCCACATGGGATAAGTATCTGTTCTAAAGATTAGACATGGTGTCACGACACAATGTCCAGTCCTGTAGACATCTGGACACAAGTTGTATGAGCAGTAGTTGTCCAAAACCCTGCTCAGCCTCCAGCCAGTCCTGCAGAACCTACGACTCGGGATTAAACACCTGACCGTGATGCACGTCTCCCCACGTGCATTATCAGGAATATATATCTTTCACATTCGCATAGCTATACATCACACATACATGCATATAAGTAGTTGTCAAGTATGTGTCCAATTCATAAATATGTATACTTCCAAATATAGACATATGCGTCTCAGAAACATATGAATAGTAACATGTACTATACATATGTACACCACCCGACTGTCACATTTGTTGCCAGTACTGTGGAAGGGCTGTAGTAAAGTCATATATTCTAATTGCTATCCATAGAGAATGTATCATGGATGGTTTAGTGGTAAAACCAGTGACTATGGTGTTCCTGTTCCCGGGTCCAAGCCTTATGCATTTATGTATTTAAAGCAGATGTAAGTAGGGTTACCACCTGTCCCACTTTGCGAGGGACAGTCCCTTTTTGGGCAGTTTTGTCCTGACCAAAATTATTAAAATGGCAAATGTCCTGAGATTGTAGAAAATAATTATGTCCCATAGTTCATGTAACAGTTGCATAAAATAGTTATTTCTGTATGTAAAATACCTAAATGTTACAAGAAACAGAATAAGCAACTAAACTGCTGCAAGAATAAGCTTTAATTTAGACAAAAACATCAAGTTCTATCCTTTGTACTGACCGTGGGTATGTGTCGGCCTGTAAGATCTGATGTGTGTCCCGAAAATGTACAATTTGGCCATTTGAAAACGTGGCAACCATAGATGTAAGTGTGTATGCAAACGTGTATGCAGAACGGTAAGTGGCGGTTATTCAACGGTATGGGAAATGTAAATAAGCATGTAGGTGTATATGCATGTGTATGTACAGACCGATATATACATACATATATATATATATATATATATATATATATATATATATATATATATATATGAAGAATGAACATGGTCACAATATAGCAGGCATAACGAATGTGAAGGGAAACAGCAGCGGAACCCCCGTAATATTTAGTGCTGGTATATAATGTTGGCCAGAGGAGAGCACACCTCTGCATCCCCAACCACAGGTAGAATGCTACGAGTGGAACTAACTATGTCCCCGTGCTAAGTCTGACTTTCAAACAAGTACAGGGCAGCCCCAGTCAACAGTCAGATGAGCCAAAAATCGGAAAACTAATTGAACACCCTGACCATGATATGAACGCATGTCCCAGGACTATAAGCTTGGGACGTCTGAATATACTTGGAGTGAGCCAACCTACGGGATGTGTCTAAAGCAGTAGGGAATGGCACATGTGTAGTAGTGCGGTTTTCCCAACAGGAAAATGGATGCCTGCTGTGTTAGTGAAGTGTTGAGGCGTGTGTTCGGGTAACTATGAACCATGGGTATACATATAAATGAAGCAGAACACCAATAGTGTAGTGGTTAGAGCATCCGTCTATCGAGCAGACATTGCCGGTTCGACTGCAGCACACACAATTTATGATGCGTAATCCGTATATGAGCATATCTTGCTAAATTTATGCTGTATAACGATATAATACCAATGAAATGTGAACTGGGGTGACGTATCACAGTAAGAATGCAGAAGGTTTTTGCGTGAAGTGAATCGGCTGTTAAACAGAAAACCACAGCTGAAAAGTGTTGTACTCACCCTTTGTCCAACGGCCCTTGTTCCACCCAGCAACACAATAAACCGTGTCGGCCAGGCCCAACGCCAGGACCCTACACCTCACAATCAATGTGATTTACCACTAAGCCACGGCAGTTATACCTAACGTCAATGTTATCACAAACATAGCAGACAGCACAGTCAGTCAACAGTATGATCAAAGTAATTAAATCATGCAGATGTGTATGCATGTGTACGTACACACACATATATATATATATATATATATATATATATATATATATATATATATATATATATATATATATATATAGATAGATAGATATATATATATATATAGGGTAACCACCGTCACGCTTTGTGAGGGATAGTCCTTCTTTGGGCAGTTGTGTCCTGTACAATTAGTGTCAAATGGCAGAGGTCCTGAGATTTAATGACAAAAATATTTCCTATATTTATGTAATAGTTGCATAAAACAGTTATTCTGCATCTGAAACACCTAAATGTTATAAGAAACTTAATAAGCAACTAAAATGCTACAAGAATAAGCTGTCATTTAGGCATAAAAGTGAAGTTCTGTCCTTCGTACTGGCTGTGGGTATGTGTTGGCCTGCAAAATCTTGACGTTTGTACCAAAAATGTCCTACTTTGGCCATTTCAAAGGGTGGCAACTATATATGTGTGTGTGTGTGTGTATATATATATATATATATATATATATATATATATATATATATATATATATATATATATACAGAATGAACATGGGAATAAGAAAGCATTCATAATGAATGCGAAGGAAAACAGCAGCGGAACACCCGTATTATCTAGTGCTGACATATGAAGCTGGCCAGAGGTGGCCAAAATCCCTGCGTCTCTAACCACAGTAAGGATGCTAACAGTGGGAGTTACCTTGTCCACATGCTAAATCTGATTTTCAAACAGGTACAGGGCAGTCCCGGTCCCCAGTCGGACAAGCCTAAACCCGGATGACCACATGAACACCCTGACAATCTAACACACGTAAGTGCCAGGACTATAGGCTTTGGAGGTCTGAATATACTCTGAGTGAGTCAACATGCGGCATGGGTCCAGAGTAGTAGGGAATGACGCATGAGTAGTAGTGCGGTTTTCCAAACAGGAAAATGGATACCTGCTGTGTGAGTGAAGTGTTGAAGTGTGTGTTTGGGTAACTATGAACCATGAGTATACATATAAATGAAGTAGAACACCAATAGTGCAGTGGTTAGAGCATCCGCCTAACGAACAGGCATTCATGCTTCAAGTTCGACTATAGCACATATCATTTTCCTTGTGGAATGAATGTCATTCTGCTGTAAAGCCGACATTAAAACATGTAAAAGTGAACGTGTGTATCACATGGGACTATTAACCAGATCCCTTCAACCAAAGTGGTACTGTCATAATGAATAAGGCACAAGTAAGCACAAATAAGTGGCAGTAAACATATGTAATACACAGTAAGCATATGCGAGTGCGCCTGCGCGGGTGTAAGCAGCGCCCAGCATAGGAAATGTATATATATATATATATATATATATATATATATATATATATATATATATATATATATATATATATATATATATAAATATATATACATATACACACACGTATGTATAGATATATATATATATATATATATATACATACATTAAATATATATATATATATATATATATATATA
>NC_056749.1:829607738-829742738 GCF_019279795.1 Protopterus annectens
CATTTGCAAGTGCAGGAGCAAGTGGGTGTAAGCCTGTTTGGCTACCAGTATGCGAGTATTGCACTGGTAAAGCAATGTAGAGGCTAACCGAGTGCAAGAAGCTGTAACCAGAGGTCAGCAGTGCTTAACACCATGCAAACCCACACACACCCGCTCCCAACTGCTTTAATGTGCCTTACTCCCTCTGTATTCAATGGCCTTGTTCTGCCCTGCAACCAAATAAACATCCTCGACAAGGCTCGGAACCAGGACCCTGCACACACAGCTAATGTGAATTACCAATACGGCATGGCAGATATACAGACAACGGACAGTACCACAAACATATCATACAGCGCAGTCATTCAACAGTATAGGAATGTATCCCATCATGTAGATGTATATGTGAGTGTTTATGTCCAGCATATAGGTACATACATATATAGAGATATATCAGGAACATACCATGTGGCAACAAAGCATTACAAACGAATGAAATGGGAAACACCAGCGATGCCTGTATTATGTAGTGGTGTTGTTCTATGTGATCTCAAGACTCCCTCAGACAGGCATGTGTCAGTCATACATGCAAATAGTTGTTCATTGGCTGTATACATCACTCTGTGCATGTAATGTACATTAACACAACACAACAGTACCTGTTCAATCATTATGCATGAACAGTACTCTTGCAAGATGCTGTGTGCAACATCATTATCATGATAAAGGTAAATGAGGTAACCATAGAGGGACTGGTAGTGTTGCGTGTACAATGGGGTCATCCTCATGACATGTACCTGGACCATTTATGAGTGATGTGCATACCAGGATCGTGCACCTGAGGGACAGGGGTGAGGATAACAGGAGTATGTTGTGATGTATATTGCAAGGGTTACATGTGTCCAGTGGGCATGTGTGTGAAATGGACAGCTACGTATAGGGCAGATGTTATCCTAGGAGCCGACTGGCCTTATGTTTTCGTAGGTGAGAGTCAGATGTAGGGGAAGGAGTGTAGGTATGGCTGTGGAGGATAGGTAGGGTAGGATCATAGACATGACAGCATACAGAGTTGGTATATGACACATGTGGGGGGATACACCCCGGACAGGGATGGGTGTTTGGTATTCACAAGCCCATGGGAACAGTGGGATAGAGGTCCCCAGCCATGGGCTGCCACCACCGCACCTAAACAGTTGCAAAGGAGGCAGTGATGGGGGCTGTCCAGGAAGGGCAGCATCACCCTGTAAATGTGACTCCACCCTTGAGCTTGAGTATCTGGCTTTGGAACCCCTTAGTGAGCCCCCAACACAACACATCCGTGACCGTATGACAACAGACATGTACCTGTCTGGTCCTGCTCCCAGGGGGAACATGCTCCATGCTCAGTGGTGGTACCACCAGAAGGTGGTGCAGAGCCAACAGTGGCTGATGTCCAAGACTGGACCCCAGATGTGCCAGTGCCCGGTGCCATGGTCAGCTGAAGTGGGACAGGAAGTTCTGCTGGGACCTCCTAACCCATTCAGCCTATGGTGTTGCAGTTTAAACCCACATATGGCTTAGTGATAGGCACCAGCATACAGGATTACCTACAACAGTATGCATAGATATCACCATCAACCCAACACAAGAGATGGTATACATTTGCAGAGGGAGCACAACACATGCATATATACTGCATGCCATCTGTACAATGTGTAGTAGACATGTGACCACAGCTATGATCAGTTGCCCATTATTGGCTTGTCACTGAGAACCCCAGACAGTGTTTGTCATACCACTGTTTCATGTGACACATGTCCAGTCAGGGATGCGATGGCAGTAACACATCTCTATCATCATGTTTTGTTGTTGTGTCTTTCGGCTTTTCCCGGTTAGGGGTCGCCACAGCAGAACTCCGGTCCGCTAATGATTGGCAGTGGATTTTTACATGCGAATGCCAGCCCTGGCGCGCACAACTTTCAACGAGTAGCATGTCTCTACACAGAAGACAGTCTAGCTGAGAATCGAACAGGACAACAACTTACTGTGAGGCGACAACGCTACCACAGCACCACCACTGTCTGCAATCCTCACACTATGCTTCTGCTGTGCACAGATGTGTGTTCACTGTGTAACACAGGAAACAAATGGTTGCACACACTGACCAGTCACAGAAGGACCTATAGATGGCGGTCCCTCACGAACAGAGTACTGTCATGTCTGTATTAAAACATGCACAATAGCCATTACCACGCACATGTTAAACAGGCAGTAGTCTCAATGCAGCATAGCTACACTTACATGCTGTAGTCATGTGTTGCACATCACCCTCCTATCTTTAGGCTATTTCCCACTGTGTATAATGTTTGAGGAACATCCAGATATCATCAGTGATGCCATGTCAGAACACCACATCCAAGTACCACTCACAGCGACTGTCATGGCCAAATACCAACATGTTTTCCCTAAACAGTGTACTGTGTTTATCATGCAAATGGCTATGGGAACACCATCACAGCTGTTCCACATGCATTCAGCTAGAGGAGGACTGCAATAGGTGCAGAGGCCATCACCTGACCATGTCCATCACTTACAATACACATGCTACTGCTGAGCAGGTGTACTCCTTCACATCCACAAGAGAGTGTGTGGGTGAGACAGACAAAGTACACCAGGGAAGGGCTTGGAGACTTAACCCTAAGCATCTTCTGCCACAAGCCTAACAGTACAAGGGTCAATCCTCTGACTGACTAGTCATTACTATTACATGTGCATGATGTTACTACATGTGCCACAAAGGTGACATGTTGCTGTGCTGTAAGAACATATATGTGTGCAGCTGAGTAACATCTGCAACAGAGATATAGTAGACATACATTAGGTGTGGCACACATGGCTGTCCACATGAACGGATGCCATTGTCACCACAACCACACTCTCTAATGGACACGCATTGACACTCTTTGCCAGGGACACAAATACACAACCTAACTACTTAGTTTGCCACACTGCAGTAATGTACTGGACTGCATGCACCACAGGGGATATCTGGAGGTTCTATGGGCTAGGGCATGTGAAAGTGTTTGACATCTGTTGGTATGCCAATGAGGGTTATACTGGGAGTGACTGTGGTTGGGAGCATCATAACCCACATGCAGACACAAGGTGCCAGTACTGACATGCATGTATGCATTGCTTCATGGGTGTGTAGTGGTTGGCTGTGCAAGATGGCTGTACAAGGCTGGGTGAGGGGTAATCCTTGGCATCACGTCACCCAACAATGGTGTGCAGTGCAGGGGTGTAGTGTCTGCAATGTCCCACACAGATGGGTACTGCATGATCTGCCCTGACATCCTGGTTACCAATGTGTATGGCCATAGCATTGCAATGCATGCCCTGTCTGTGTTTGATAGTCCTTCACATGGACATTTCCTGGGATGTGCATGTCCCACAATACTGTACAGTGACATGTACAGGTGTACCTGGTTTGGCAGGCACATGTTGTGTACACAGCCTGTTATTCCCCGATATGCCAATACTGGCCTGGTGTGGCAAAACCTGCTTATAGTGAGCAGGTCGACCCTGCACCTGTATTGATAGTATGATACAGGTATTTCATGGTGTCAGTGGCATTGGTCCATACAGGGCATGTGTACAGCATTGTATGGCATCTGTGGATCACATTTGATGGCACCACATATGTTGCGGGTATCCAGTGTGGAACATAGTGAAGGCACAATGTCCACATATATGTGCCTATTGTACCACTGTACAGGGTGCCATGTCCTCTGCAGGCCACTGCATTCACACCATGCCTACTATTTGTCATCAATGTGCATGGTACTAGCAACATAGCTGGATATCCTAGGCAAGTTTGTTTGTGCATGGCACATGGGTGCAGGACATATACCGGGTACTAGTAGTGTTGCATACTTTGTTCACCAAGCCTTTTGCCAGATGTAGGGGTATGGCTTGCCAACACAGTCCCATGGCTGACTGACAGCTGTACTCCTCGTGAGGTGGCCAATGTGTCATAGGACGGGCACCATATAGGAAAACTACAAAATCCACTCCCCAACATGTCCAATGGTAAGACACTCACAGCCACCTCTACACAGGCTCTGACAGACAAACACACACTTGCCATGTCCTGTATATGAACCCTTACCTACCATATCACACTGCAGCAATATGCTTTTAGGGCACGCGCTACAGTGAATACTGGGTTGCAGCATGCCTACATGTGTATACCTAGGTGGGTGACAACAGCAGGAATGACAAAGGTGGTCATGTAATTTGTACAGAGAGTGCATACTCTACAAAGCACTGTACTTGTCTCACGCAGGCAGACACACACACACACACACACACACACACACACACACACACACACACACACACACACACACACGCACACACTTGGCATGCCTGGGATTAGAACACCAACCTAAGTACTTTAGCACACTACAGCATTACGGAGTTACAGAATGCTACCCAGATTACTGGGTTACATTACTCCCAGAGATCTATTTGTAGATGGGTGACATCATCAGCCTTGCCAAAGGTGGGTATAGGAATTGTATGGAGTGTGAGCAGTCTAAAAGCATTATTCAGTCCTCAGGCAGACGGGGACAAACACACACACACACACACACACACACACACACACACACACACACACACACACACACACTTGGCAAGTCTGGGATTAGAACACAGACCTAACTACTTTATTACACTACAGCATTACACAGTTACAGAACGCACTACTGAGATTACTGGGACACAGCACTCCCAGAGGTGTATTTGTAGGTGGGTGACATCATCAGCCTTGCCAAAGGTGGGTATAGGAATTGTATGGAGTGTGAGCAGTCTAAAAGTATTATTCAGTCCTCAGGCAGACGGGGAAAAAACACACACACACACACACACACACACACACACACACACACACACACACACACACACACACGGCAAGTTTGGGATTGGAACAATGACCTAACTACTTTATTACACTACAGAATTACGCAGTTACAAAAAGTGCTTCAGAGATTACTGGGACACAGCACTCCCAGAGGTGTATTTGTAGGTGGGTGACATCATCAGCCTTGCCAAAGGTGGGTATAGGAATTGTATGGAGTGTGAGCAGTCTAAAAGCATTATTCAGTCCTCAGGCAGATGGAGACACACACACACACACACACACACACACACACACACACACACACACACACACACACACACACACACACACACACACACACATGCCAGTGGTGGGAACGGAACACCTGCCTATCTACAGATCACTATTACAATACTACATAGTTACGAGTCACGCCACACAGACTACACATTTCAAGGCTGTCATTATGACCTTCTAGGAATGCGGACATCAACAGGGATGCTGGCAGTTAAGATGTACATACCTGTGAACCTGTGTGTTTAAAGTAGGAATCCATCCTGACCTGGAGTATGCCCATCTGTGGAATGGATGACTACTATCACTATACAGGGTTACAATGGCCATGCCCATACACATAGAGGCACATAACCGACACAAGGTGTCACTGGGCATGCTCACACACTTAGTAGCACAGGGCTGTTCGGAATGCACTATGTGTCCATCTACACAAGGTTATACTGGGCATGCTCATACACTTAGTAGCACAGGGCTGTCTGGGATGCACTCTGATTCTAAACACGGAAGGCCACAGTGGCCATGCTATTACAGTTAGATGTAAAGAACACATTGTAATGGACTCTGGTGTTAGTAGTTGTCATTGTTAGCAGGAACGCTGCTCTACATATATCTGACACAGGTCTTATACACAACATCTGCTGCTGTCCGTCACCTTAGATGTACCATCCTATACCAAGCACAATACCACCACTCACAGTGATGTCTTGCTAGGAGTGGCAACTGCTTGACCAACACAATGAGCCAATGTCCTGCTGTAATTACGAGGTTGTCCAGTGTTTGTCATTCTGGGATGACATGACTGACAGTAGACAGGCCTTTGACACATATCACATGCATCCATGATTCAAGGGAGTGGGGATAATACCCAAGTCACATTCGCCCATATAGTGCCATTCCAAGGCAAATGTCCTAAACACAGGATAACACCCTGACACCTAGAGGACAACTGCATTGTATGCTTATGCTAACCAGTGCTAGATGTGTAGCATCCATAATCACAGCTGCTCACTGTAGATCCAACAATGGGGAGTACTGACATCTGTGCAGTGAGGAACACCTGGCTGAAGGCTCTGTAGTGCACAATAGCACTACCACCATATACCTCAGAACCAGACATGTGGGCCATAACACAGGTATGGACCGCTCCAGGTGGTGGTGTCCCCACATACATAGAGGCCACTCACATGTACTGACCGGTACTCCCACAAAAGGCATCACAGATGAGTCAGGTGCAGGACACAGTGTCAAATGCTGCATTCTAGGATGTAAACCTCAGACACCACCATGCCCTCGGACCACCAACACACATCCATACATGTTGTAGGACATATAAGAGTACACCACCATGTGACCCTTGACCAGTGGACTGTACCAAGCTCTACATCAACTGTAGAGAGTACCCATGTACTGACACAGTTGCATCATGTGTTATGCAATGCAATGATACCACTGTCTGTAACCAGGTCAGCTGTACACATACCAGGGGCCCTTGGTTATTTACAGCATTAGCAGATGACTGTTGCTGTACACCAGTAAACACCCTCATGTTTGGATATGACATACATGTACCTGCCCTGGATATGTACATGCCACACACACACAACATACATGTAAATAGCATAGCTGTTGTTGTCCTTTGTGCAGACAGGTGGCTACAGCCATTACACACATGCACATGGAATGTAGGTCCATGGCTGCTGAATGCTAACAGTACATAAGGTGTGATATCAATGTTGACAGAGGTAACATTCCCTCTGTACCGGTCACCCATTACACCTATCATATCATACAACAGTCCATGTGTCATGTATGTCATTACACATGTCCACCAATTGCAATGCCTACAAACATGCCCAAATGACAGGATTGTAGGACCTACACACATGTACATGTAGTGGTGTGCATTCAGATACCATGCATGTGCAGTTGCTGATGTATGCAGGTGACGTGTATCTTAGTACATCATGCAGTTGCAATGCAGCCTCAACATTGCCAACTGTATATGGTGATATGCTGAATGTATGGAAAGATGTACCTCAGGTATGGACAGATGTGTGGAAATAACTAAGTGGTGGGGCATCTTTGCAGATGGATGTTTGCTGAGGACAGCTCACAGGTGTGTCACAAGCGGTCCTACAATAACCTGTGTAACTGGTAAGCAATGGTTTTGTTAATTGAAGGGCATAACACACAACATAGACAGCGGTCAGGGTGACACCAAAGGTAAATCACTTGACACCTGTAACAGTTAAGACCTCCCATGTGCATATATCAGCACTGTTGCCAAAGGAAGCATCAGTACACTTTGTAATGTGTGCAATACTGCTGTAAGTCTGTCATACATATCATGAGCTAGGCAGGTGTTTGATTCACAGTACTGGCATGTGTGGTTGCGTGTGTGTCCATATATGTCATGTATGGTGGGGAATACATCTCAATTGTTACTCACTCTCCTGTACACTAGTGTAGACATCTGTACAGACTGCAATGTAGAAAGCAGGACATAGGCAGGGGCGTGTATCTCACACATGTGAGGTATCTGTATGTGCGTGACATAGGTGTATTCAATAGTGAATGCCACAGTGTGTGTGTGTGTGTGTGTGTGTGTGTGTGTGTGTGTGTGTGTGTGTGTGTGTGTGTGTGTGTGTGTATGTATGGCTGTCTGGTCCCTGGAGTGAGGATGTATGTTACCATACTGAACTGATAAGACCCCTCCCCCCATCCAGGTGATGCAATCTACTATCCATGTTGATGTCCCCGATCTTAGGCCATACTGACTACCTGTACATGTGTATTCTCTGTGGCATGTCATGTAGGTGCACAGTACTGTAATGATGATTTGCACATAGGCAGGGGTCCTCACCTCAACAGTAGCAACTGTGTGTGAGTGTGTGTTACTGTGTCAGTGAATCCGTGAGTGTGTGGGTGTGTTACTGTGTCACTGAATACATGTGTGTCAATACCTGAGTGTGTGGGTGCAGTTGTGTGTTGGCATCCTGTCATGGGAACATGTATTACTGCTTCCCAATGAGGCATCACACTTCCCACTGGCCTCTACCCTTGTAATCAGCTAGACCGCTCTCTTACCTCACCACTCCATGTAACTGTACCTGTGATGTCACCCAGTATGGATGTCATGTCTGTAGCCACAGTAGCTTAATACACAGCTATCATGCTCTTGGATCAGTAGACGTGTTTGGAACGTGGGACATTCTCACTGTGATGTGGCAGCTACAAGGTGCATGCTGGTATATTCATACATACCTGTGAGTAGTCCACATTGACATATGGGACACTAACTGCAAACACTGACATCCACCGGCACGTGCAATTAGACCTGAAGGAGGAAAGCAGAACATCATGACCAACATGCAGTTACTGTTGTTACACAAGACACATACTGTTAACAGTATGAAATGCATTGTACACCTGTAGTACATGGTATGTCTGCTGCCTGTCAACAGTACTCAACAATTGTAAACTACACTTATCTTCCTAGTCTGTTCACCCTGTGCATCAGACCATATGAGCATGTCCCTGCACCGATGGTGTGGATGTCAGGGATGCGGCACAGGCATCATCATATGCACAGGGTGATAATGTTTGCCAGAGGCCTAGGCTGCACCATTGGATGACATCATGTGTGTGGGTTAGGGCCTTTGATCTAATTGGGCGTGTGTGGATGTTATGCATGTGTGTGTTGTGGTGCCCTACATATGTTTCTGGTGTGTGTGTGTATGTATGCACACAGTTCTGGCATGTGTCTGGCCTACACAGGGGTATTATTGACAGCTGCAGACTGTACAGGCCAGGTTTTACAGTTCACGGTGTCTGGCCACGGCCATGTGACCTGTGCCTGCCAGGGGTTGCACGGGCACTACCAGGCAGAGGTGCAGATTGGGTACTGTCTGATGACACTTGTCCACTGGAACCGTGTCCCTGTTGGGACCATCCAGGGCCATGTGCACGTGGCCTGCTGTGTCGTGGTGTGGACAGCACAGCACCAGCTGCACTGCTGCTGCTACCGCCACTATGGGAGTGGGCATGTGAGGTAGCTCATTCATGTAGACCTGAAACAGGTGATGTAGCAGGCCTACGTCCATGTGCCCGATGCCTCACTCCTACCAGATGTTCCAACACAGACAGCTCATGCTCGTGGATTGTCATGCCACGGTCAAGGACTCCAACCATGTCACCCAATCATCTATCCAAAGCTTCAGCAATCTGCTGTTGAGCATTTACCATTGCCTGGATGTTGTTGTTTAAAGAATGGACAGCAGCCCTCTGAAGCCTCTGATCTTCTCTGTTGTGCCATTCAGCATGTGCCTGTGCCTCCATTACAGCCTGAAACATGTGTCTGGTGACACCAGCTGCTGCGCTCTGTCTTGCAGGGGCATGTTGGCCAGAGGTCCTCCTATGAGCAGCACTGGCCACGTGCCTGTGTGGGGCATCACCAGTCAGTTGGCTGACACCATGGTGTGCAGGCACACCTTCCATAGCCCCCACACTTTCCTGTTCCAAGCTACCACACACCAACTGTCCTTCCTCTATGGCCACTGGTGATGGGGTATGTGTAGGCATGAGATCTGTGTGTGGGGATGAGGGGGATATAGGTGGAATGGCAACCAATGGCACAGATTCAGCCCCTGACAACCCTGCCTGTGCCTCAATCATACATTCATCATCACTGCTAGAGTCTGTGGGGACACTAACATCAGATGGACCACAGGAGGGCAATGCACCTACATCACCTGTGAGGGGCAGACAAGAACTGTACATTACAATCTATACAACACACACACACACACACACACACACACACACACACACACACACACACACACACACACACACACACACACACACACACACACAGACACACAGACACACACACTATGGCACCCAACATGCATGTGATATGACAGAAGGCATGCAACATGCATGTGATATGGCAGATGGCATGCAGCACAGACAATAATAGTGGTAGTTATCATACATCCCTGGGTTGCACACAACAGCATGCATGTGTCATAGCAGAAGGCATGCAAATTACACAATCATAGTAGTAGTTAGCATACATCCCTGTGTTACACCATGTAGACCAGCACAGGTTAACAGTACACCTGCCTGATGTGTGGCATATGACCTTGACAATCACATGTAGTATGACATGTGATCTGCTGACGTGTGCAATGACATGCATACATGTTTAACACAATGGTGTCCTGTCAAATATACAGTGGGGTAATGGTGTCCCAATGCAGTGTTGTCTGTCCGCCCTACAGATATACTGCACATTTAGCTGATGTGCATGGCCATTGCAGGGAATCATGAGGCATCTCTATTGCTATACAGTGTGAGTTACAGACACAGTTCATAGCCATGACTGTGTTCAGATACAATACATATATACTGTGGAATGTGACCCACATCACTGAGGTGTATACACACTAAACCATGATGTGGAATGTGTGACACAGGTCACTGAAGTGTATACGGATGACACCCCTGCACATCTGCAACCATATTGCTGCTGCCTGGCAACTATGGCCAGACATGGCAAACTCATCGGTACACCATGTCCCACATGACATCTGTGTACCACACACACACACACACACACACACACACACACACACACACACACACACACACACACACACACACACACATGAGGAGCAAGGATGACATTGATGTCCAACACCAGCAAGAGGAATGTACTGTATCTGTGGGCTGATGTGGATACTGTACAGGTGACTGCTGTCATGTCGTGACACACTCAAGATGTTCAACACATCTTATGTGGTGGATTGATGTCATGCCTACACAAGATGTGCACAGGCCTGTAGGATGTCTAGTGTTCCACATCTGCAATATAACCATTACACAAAGGCCATAGTTGGACCATGTGTAGCCAATGTATGACAGGGTGTACACACAAGCACATCACGTCTACTGTGTGTGTTGCTTCATGTCTCTGGCCATCCTCCATGGCCATGTGTGTACATGTGTTGGCCAAATTATTGTGACAGGCATCTATTTCACATGTCTGTGTTGTCCCATATGACATACACCCATAGATGTCATATGCTCCACTGACGACAGGGTTATGCAGACAAAGGGTGGTATGTTTGGTATGTGGGATATGTTTTCAGGATAGTTAGGCAGTGTTGCAGCCAGGCCACTAGATGTCATGGACATGTCAAGATAGCACATCACATTGTGTGACATTCATAGCAGGGCTATGATCCACACCAGTGAATCCTGTGGGCTGGCCATACTCCAGCTCACTGTGTAGTACTGTTTGTATTCCCCACATGTGTAGTTCTGATCTGTAGTACATGTCCCTACAGTGAACAGCACCTCCACCATTGTATGCACAGCTGTCCACACATCTGGCAATGACAGTTTGTGAGGTTTCATGTCGGTGTTTCACATAGTTTGCAAGTGTTGCACATGGGTAGCCATTGTGATGCATTGCAGGTCCGACCTGTATATTGTGACAGGACCATACATTATGTGTACATGTGGTAAATGGCCACATGGCAGATAGATCTGTGCATTAAGATGCCTGATAAATAATAACAGTCTCACCTGCAATGGGCTGCTGTTGCAGCAGAATGCCAGAGGTACCTAAATAGGAGTAACACAGCAGTATGAGCATTATCCACACCTGTATGATAGCTACAGGGTGCAATGTGCATGTTAACACATACACCAGTACAATAGACTATACTATGGTGTATGCACATGTGTGCATACACAGAGTAGCATACTATAGTATGCGGCATGTGTGTATACATGCCTTGCATATGATGTTACATTACATATTGTACAGTGACACATGCAACTATATGGAATATAGTTGTTATAGGTGCAGTAGTGACTTACCAGGCAACTCCAGGCTCGGTGGTTGAGAGACACCCACCTCCACAATATCGGCTAAGGCTTGTGGATGTTGTTCTGCAGGTGTCCCCAGGTTGGCCAGTAGCTCCTCGGTACGTGTGAGTGGGGGCTGGGTTGGTGGCCCACCACCTGTTGCACCTTGTTCCCTGGTGATTGCATTTGCATGCTGTTTTGCCCATCTAATGAGGTCTGTACAGTGTCTGTGCACCTGCTGGTATGTGCGGTTGTGGCCACCCACATCATTAACCCTCCTGTGAAGTTCCATCCACAGGGCATCCCGCTGCTGTGCATCCTGTGGCACATGGCTGAACAGGATATCATGATTGTCATGTAGGTATGGGATGAGGGCCTCATCCTCCAAGTGGGTATAAGGGGGTAGCCTTGCACGCAGCATACCTGGAAGACATAATGATGGAGACAGGTCACAGTAACTCACAGAGACATACAGAGCTACAGCTGAACATACATGTGTATCGCATTTATTACGATTAAATAGTTGTCTTTGCAAATCTACATGACACTGACACCACTGACATGTTTGTGTCACACACATGTGACACTCAATGGTGAGTGGATATTATCACCATATATGTGTGTGTGTCACCTGATTACATTGCTCATACTCCATGTGGATGCTGTCTTGATGTGGGCATGTCTGTTTGCCTGTACTGGTGTTCCTACCTATCAGCACATGGCTGGATGTGTCCACATTAATGCAGTCAACCTTGATGCTGTGTATATGTCACATATAAAGACTTACACTGCCTTAACGGACATGACCTGTGACCCTGCAGACTTGCTCATGGAAGGTTTTACATGTATGTGTTTTGCCATATACATCTACATGGCACTGTACAGCAATTCAACATCCTGCCATGTATCACCTGTGTTGCACATGTGATACACATGGGACACTGGCTAGCCAGATGGTATTTGCAGGGATGGATATCAACTATAGCATGTACAGTCAAAGTCAACTAGTAGGCTATATGCCCTGGGCCATGTATGAATCTAGGATGAAAGGTTACCTAGCTGTAGCTGACAGGTGGGTCTCTGGGGCCAGGTGGAGCAGTGCCACATAACTGATCCACAGGGTTAATGATACATTTACCATGCGGTCATCACACCATGTCTGAGAGGGGCGATGTGCAGCTTTGCTGGACAGGAATGCATAGTATGGCAGGACTATGTAAAGTGTATGGGACAAGGATCTGTCCAGCATGTGGTGATCCTAGTACTAGGAAGGTGGATGTCCATGAAGTATGTGTTTGAGATCAGGATGTGTATGTGTAGCATGTCCAACATCACTGGGTTGGACATGGATTTATTCAGGGTAGGCATCATGCTACATAGTGGAGATGGGGAATGGGAAGGCTGGTGTAGGCCATCTGAACATGGCCAATACCCCTTAAAGGAAATATGTGATCTGATATGGGTCACTTGAGTGTTGTGTATGGCTGGACAATGATCTCTATATTCATGGATGGCACCCTGTCATGATTAGGGTTGCCACATATGACTACCTGACAGGTGTGGTGATGTAACTATCACAGGAAAGACAACTGCCCAGCTGCATCCCTTACACACAGTGTCCATTATGTTGACTGCTGCCTAGGTGGTAGTTCATGGGTACAGGGTTATTAACATAGGGGTGACAATGCAATATGTAGCTGTCAGATTGTGGCCATATGTCACACACCTCACCCACAAAGCCCCTTCTGTATGTTGTCCACAACACTCTGAGTCAGCTATTGCTCCTAGGTCATAGTCATTTGCATACTTCAATAGGCAGATGCCTTCTGTTAGTCTGTGTGGTATGGACTACAATGAGGGGAGTACAATTAATTAACCCTGTCTTACTGTAGCTGGCACTGGTGTGATGTGCATGTATTATTCAGACACCTTCTGTAGTGTTGGTTCTGCCAGCAGTCCCATTGCAAAACACTCCTGTGACATAGGAATGTACATCTAGTATACTGAGTGTAGGTGGAACACAGTATGGGTGATGATGTCCTATGACCTGGCAAGGTTATGATATGCAGTGTGAAATCAACCTTACTGTCATCTACATCTGTACTGCTGACATCAAATAATTTGATCAAGGTTCATGGCCTTTCAGACCAGACTCAGCAGGGTAGTAGTGCAGTACTTCCCATTATCAGTGGTGTCTCCCCCTTTGTGGGTTGTGATACCTGTTGGTGTGCACCATTCAGTGTGTACACAGCCTGACATGAAGCTATGTTTTACATGATGTGTATGTGGAGAGCAACTTGTTTTGCCATATGTGTATGATACAACCTGGGATGTGGACAGGTCCCATGCAGCCTGAGTGCAGCTTGTACCTGCATAGTTGTGGGTACAGGGGCTCTGTAGTGTACATGGATATATGATTGTGTACCTGTTGGGGGGCAGTGTGTTTATGTTATCCAAGACCCTATCTGGATTGCTTATTCATGCTCAGCACTTGTTCAGAACTTGTAAGCCTACTAATTACTATAGCACTCAATCTTCCTCATTACCTAGAGGTAAACAGGTTTTGTACATACTTTTCTCACTTGCTTAGAGTAAAATAGCTCTTGTACTCACTTTCCTCACTTATCTAGGGGAAATTAGTTTTATATTCAGGCATGTCCAAGGGTCAGCTGCCAGTGTTCTCTCCTGTCTATCTGATGAATCTGGACATCTTGAGGCAATGTAGACATTGCCTCATGTACACAGACAACCCTCTCCACCTACCACCCAACACTACAACCTGTGAGAGATGCACTTATCTAGCCAAACTGGAGGTAAAGCTCTCTCCAACCAAGACTGACCCTGACAGTCATGTGGAGAAGGTAAACATTCACACCACACCACACTCATCACATAGTCTCACTGAATCTACACCACCATAATCCACACATAGTAACACAAAAACATTCACGGAGGCTCTCAATAATAATCTGTCTAAGCAACAGAGACCTCCAAAGTGGAAATGCAAGCAGCCTCCATCCCCCAACACAACCCCAATGGCACATAGCCCACAGAGTCAGTGTGCCACTCAACCACAGCCAATAAGGCAAATCAACGTACCCAACACACTAGTCATAGGTGACTCTATAGTCAGGCACACTGATGTCCCACTCACCAGGCTAAACAAGGAGAAGGTTACTGTCAGCTGCATGTCAGGTAACAGGATCCACCACATAACCCACGCACTCAGGTCACTCCACAACAAGTACAAATATGACTCTGTCATTGTCCATGTTGGTGTGAATGACCTGAGACGTACCTCCCTGGACTACCTGAAAAGAGACATGGAAGAGCTCTCCAAACTTGTAGGCCAGGCAGGTATGACCCTAGCCCTGAGTAGCATTCTGCCATCACCCAGAATGATACTGCAGTATGAGGACAAAATGATTGACTTCAACAATTGGCTAAGCTTCTGGTGTCATTCTAAGGGGATCCAGTATCTGTCTGCTTGGGATGACATGGTCGACAGACCACGATGCTTTGCCACAGATGGCCTGCACCTGTCGCCCCTGGGATTCCGGATACTGGCTAAGGCTCTTGCTGCCCCTATAGTGCCTTCTTTAGGCAAGGTTCACATAACATATTCACCACCATAACAGGAACAGGCAAGCACAAACTGAGGGTAATGCTACTCAATGCTGGAAGTCTAAATCTCAAAATGCACTCACTCGAGGCACTCCTTGTAATGGAGAACATCGATATCTGTGCAGTGACTGAGACCTGGTTCAAGGCTCCAGAGAGCACCCCTGCACTACCAGGCTAGAACTCATAGCACACTTTTCAGCCATGTAACCTGGACCAGAACACCCAAGGTGGAGGTGTGTCCATATTCATTAAGGATATCCACCCCTCCAGGCTAGTTGCTTAGCACAATGCATCCAAGGTTATCCAAGTGCAACTACCTCTGGGCTAAACTGCAATCCAAATCGTAGCTTGCTACAGATCCCCCACCATGCCCCAAGATTCCCACTCCTCTTTTCTTGATGTACTGGAAATTATTAGGGTTCAACCAAACACCCTACTAATGGGCGACTTCACCTACCCCACCATTAACTGGGAAAACTACTCATGTACCAACTCATTAGCTCAACGCTTTCTGGAATTCATAAACACCAATGCCCTGGATCAACTTATCCACACACCCACCAGGGGCAACAATATCCTAGACCTAGGCATTACCAACATGAGTGACCGGTGTTCCACACCTGAAGTCAACTCCTCGTTGGTCCGATCCGACCATAAGCTAAACACCCTTGACATCCACATCCCACCCCCACCCCCATTAAGGGAACCACAGTATAATATGTCTACAAAGCCAACTTCATGCTTCTTAAGACAGACGTGGTGAACTTCATGACACCCATGCAGATGGACAATACAGTTACAACTGCTGAATCCTACACAAATGCACTCTATAAGCACTTACATGACTGCATGGATCGTGCTATCCCAAACAGAACCAAGATGCTATACTCCTAATTAAGGAAGCCAATCTGGTGGTCCCCTGCCATAAACAAACTGTACAACAGAAGGAAGACACTGTTGCAAAAGAGAGTACAATCCCATGCATGGAGGAGCTCCCTGGTCAGCCTCAGTAAGAAGCTGAGATCCCTTATAAGATCCTCCAAAGCTAGCTATGGAAACAAAACCACCACTAATTCCAATGACAACCACAAAGCATTCTATAGCTATGTCAAATATCTCAATGTCAACACCCAGATCTGCTCTGAGTTACAGCACAAAGGCATGAACATTACAGAACCAACTGATATTGCCAACATCCTGGCAGATAGGATCAGTGCTACCTTTCTCCCCTCTCACCCCCTAAAGGGCCCATATCTATACAGGAAGAATGCAGAGTCCCTGTAATCACAACTATGCAGGTAAAAGCTGCACACTCTAAAGCCAATATCACAGCATCCATGGGACTGGACAACATCCCAGGCTGCATTTTACATGAACTTCAGAATGTACTGGCTCCCCACCTATGCACCATGTTCAGTAATAGCCTTGCATCAGGCTTTGTGCCCCCTGAATGGCACACAGCAACAGTTATCCCACTCCACAAAGGTGGCACCACAATGGACCATGGGACCTATTGCCCTATAGGCCTGACTAGCCTGGTCTGCAAGGCTATGGAGCACATCATCATGGATCTCAGTCACAGAGACATTGGGTACCTCCAAACCTTTGAGCCCTCCCAGTTTGCCTTGGTTAAGGGCAGACCATGCCTCCTAAACCTGGTGGACTTCTTTGAGACAGTTACCAAGGCATTAGATGAGGGTAAGGAGGTCCACACAGCCTACCTTGATCTCTCAAAGGCTTTCAACACCATTCCCCATTCTGGTATTATCGACATACCCATCCACCTGAACATTAACCCCTATGTCATGAGATGGTTTGCAAAGTGGCTCATGGACAGAACACACACAGTGGGAGTTGCATACCCTAGGTCCGACTGTAGACCAGTTACAAGTGGCATCCCCCAGGGCTCAGTCCTAGGACCCCTCATGTTCAGTATATACTTCTCTGAGGTACAGGCAAGCACAGGAGGGCTTTGGCTGAAAAGGTTTGCAGATGACTGCAAACTAGGGGCCATTATTGTTTCCCCAGCTGATACAGACACCCTCCAGAAGGGTCGCACTGAGACGTATACCTGGTGTCAATATCATGGCCTCAAGCTGAATGCCACAAAGTGCATAGTCATCCCCTTTGGATAAAACCAATTACCCATGGACTACCACATAGGTGCTAGTCCCCTACATACAGAAAAGGTAATAAGGGATCTGGGAACCCCAGTAGATAGCAATCTCTCCTTCGATAACCATAATGCCAAGGTGGTTAAAATATCCTTCTACGTGGCCACCCTAATCTCTAATGGGTTCACATCCAGAACAAAGGAGGCCATTGTGCCTCTCTACTCATGACTTATTAGACCCATTGAAGGATACAACACCCCATTTGGGATGTACCTTACAAGACAACTGCAACAGCTTGGAAGACCACAACAATACCACACCAAGAGGATTACTGACCTCAAACAGATGACCTATGCAGCCCAACTAAAGAAACTCCAGCTGTACTTGGTTGCATACCACTTACTCACAGGTGATCTCTGCTTGACATACAAGGCCCATGTCCAACCCAGTATTGCTGGATATGCTCCACCTAAACAGAAGCCCCTGAGAGCCACATGCTCTAGGGATATACACCTAACCACAACAATGACTAGGACATGCTGGATGGATAGATCCCTGACCCAGAGACTCCCCATGCTTTGGAACATGATTCCAATGTACATCAGGCAGGGCCCCTCACTAGCACTCTTCAAGAGAAACCTTGATGGGTGGATGGGAGACAGACATGTACCCCAGGGATCACTGCAGTGGCTCTGCTGGACAGAGGCACAGGGAACTAATGGCTCTGGCATTCAGAGGCACAGGGAACTAACCTAAGTGGGTGGCAGAAGCCAACTCACTCTAGCTAGGCTTATAAATACCCATGGGCAGACAGCCTAGTACCTACCTTTGAACTTATTACATGTCTTATGTGCATGGATAGTTAACTAGCTCTTCCATTTTACTTTGCTATCATGCTGTTAAACTGTCGGGTGACTACAAGTCATATGTATCCTGTTATTGTGTATTGTAAATGCCAATAGACATAACTAATGTTTGCCTAACATAACAGTAATGCTATGTAACTTGTAATACATATCTGCCTACAATACTGTACATTACACAGTTATTGGCACAATATCCCACAATGCATATCATAATTGCACAGTAGGCCAACCTTCGACATGTTATTCTCAGTAATACACCCATACATATGCCTACTGTTACAATATATCAACATATACTATCCCCTGTTATAGCACATACTTGTTGGACCAACCCTGCCACTGGCAGCGGCTGGTGAGGATTAGTTGGGTTCAAAGCCCTTATATAGCATCCCTTGTGGTGTATGCAGTGTTTGCCTTGTGACCTACAGCAGTACACACATAAATACTACAAGCATTACTATGCTCAACAATACATCACTACAAGATAACTGTTTCCACTATATGCATTGCATACACTTTAAATATTACAGAACAGGTACTACATACACAGACATACTGAGTGTTCTACATACCTTATTAGTAGCCCGAGGCATCGTTGACTGTTATTTCAATCCTTTTCAGTTTGTGATTCAATCTTCTTTGTAACGTTCTGCTGGTATATACAGATGGTTTGAATGTGTGATAAGCCATCCTTTTATAGTTAAATATCAGTAACATGTGCTATCCTGACCACCAATTGGTGTTCCAAAGTAGTTAATTAGATGCACATCAGCTGTGCAGCTACTCCATTAGCCAATACCATGGCAACAGTGGTGTATAACTGAGTACTCCACTTGGGCATTGTCCCTTTGCCTTACTTTCGAGGAAGATGGCCTGGATGTGTTGTTTGTGATGTATTTCAACAGCTATATGGAGACAGACAGAGATATATTAGCTTCATGATTGTGTGTAATGGCTAGAAGATGTTGTTCTACATGTGAGTACAGCTGTTATATTTCAGAACATTGCTACTTATGCAGGGTTTGTTTGTACCTGATACTTCTGCAGATGTTTCAGTCTGGCAAGGATGTTTGGGCAGCTCAAGGCTGTATGGCTATGCATGAAATGTTAGGTGGTTTACAGTGTGCTCACCAGACATCCTTGGTTTGGTGTACATGTGTATCATACTGTGCTGTTAATCAGTAATTGGTAACACTTCCGGTGTACACACAACCCTCTGAAATGGGATTAGTGCAAACAAACCCTGTAACATCAGCAGCTGTTCCATTGTATAACAGCAACTATTTCACATAGGGCCATGTTAGTGTGTCTCTGACAAGGTATGTTAAGGCTTCTGCAGATGTCGTACAGTGAGTGAATGATTTGTGATGTTATTACAGTTTGTATTGTAATTTTTGTGGGTGTGGGGTGATGTTGGTGGGTGTACATAGCAGATGCAGGTGTGTAGGAACTGCTTTTATACATAATCGATTTGTGCATGAGGGTTCCTTCCCTATTTGAACACCTATCCTTTAGTGGACTAATACTATGGTAATTGCAGGCTGATTCATTAAGGCACTGTTAATTGGTTCCTGTAGGTGATGTTAGTCCTTGAATCCTTTCGGCAATACATCAGAATGTAATAAAGTGTTGCTACATGAAAGCTGTGTATTTCTGTCATAGGTATTTGCAGTCATTGGAGTTGTGTTGGTGACTGACCCTCTTTGGCTAGGGTTGCCACCTTTTCAAATGGCCATAGTGGGACATTTTCAGGACACACATCAGATTTTACAGGCCGACACAAACCCATGGTCAGTACAAGGGATAGAACTTTCCTTTTTGCCTAAATATAAGCTTATTCTTGTATCAGTTTAGTTGCTTATCCTGTTTCTTGTAACATGTAGGTATTTTAGATACAGAAAGAACTATTGTATGCAACTATTACATTACATATGGGACATAATTATGTCCTACAATCTCAGGACATTTGCCACGTTTAATATTTTTGGTCAGGACACAACCGCCCAAAGAGGGACTGTCCCTCGCAAAGTGGGACAGGTGGTAACCCTATCATTGGCTCATGTCCATAGCACATATTTGTAATAGTGTATAGGCATATACTCTCCATATCCTTTGTTCATAAAGTTTGGTCGTGGCGGAATGTGTGATTGCTATGGTCCATGTTATACTCATATATGAACACTTCAACTGCTGTATATGGGATACCTATGGAATCCCAAACGCACAAAATTTCGACGCCCACAGTACTGGGCCCAGACTCCCATACCCCACATTACTGACAGCGACAGTCTAACTCGCAAAAGTAACACAAACATGGAACACACACGCACACACAGACACACTGCTACCCACCACATCCAAACAAACCATCCTACACTACGTATGAGCAGGTGGGCAAGCCCCCCTACACCCCCATGTGGGTGGCTGCCCCCCACACACCCCTACTTTAATATTCTACCTCCTAGATCGCACAAACAGATGCACAAAGCAAACCCAAACCCACACATTACAGTCCCCCAGGAACACACACCACACTCAGAACACACACTTACACACACTACAGCCCTCAGAAACACACTTACACACAGTAACCTACCTGAACCGCAACACCAGAAGCACTGACTAAATGTCCCTTAACATCGGGATTTTAAACCACATGCTTCTGGTGTTTCAGTACTGTAATCTTTCGGACTTTAAGCCTCGTGATTACGTGAACCGGTATGTCAAGCAGTCGGTATTTGGTAGGTATCCCATTTATATGTACCTCCATGGTTATGTAGATGTTGTTAACCTGTCTATATATCTACATATATATCTACATATATATGTATATCCCCATATATCGACATATATCTCTCTCTCTCTCTATATATATATATATATATATATATGTTGATTTATATATATATATATATATATATATATATATATATATATATATATATCATACACCTTTCATTGGGTACATGCCGGTTTGTCCTATTTCCACACATTCCTACCTTTTGTGTTTTAACCTGTCAGTATACACAACTGCTGTTGGTACATCTCAGGTAGCTTAGTGGTAGGTTATTGTGAAGATTGTGTACATGGTTGCGTGTTCTAATCCTGGCAGTGGTAATTTTACCTCTCAGAGCAGGCACTGGTAGTGCAAGGGTGATTAACGCACATTTCAGCGGTTGTGTGTTCCAAATGTTTATTATTCTGTGGAATACTACCTATATATGCAAGCTGTGGTTAAGGTATACTATGTAACATGTAAATCATCTCTGACTTTATTGGGATTTGAACCAGGACTGCACAGATATTATGCAAATGCTGTAGCCATTACACTATTGACATTGACGTTCCTTCTGCCTATTTCCTATGTCCATGAATCCTATGTGTAAGCTTGGCTACACAACAGGCGGAGCCACCCACACCCATTGAGCTTCTCGAAATACCAACATGACACATGAATTGGGAGACTATACATTAACATCCTAACTACATTTGGCATAGCCACTCACTGACACACTTCAGGGGAAACCTTGATGTGTGACTGGCCAACAGTATATACACCCCTGGGATCATGTGTCCCAGACACATACAGCCAGGGTGTGGGGGAGCCACTCCAGTTCTACAGCTGCAAGACCTGTTGGGGAAATTGAATGCTGTTGGTTTGTCATGTTAACATGCCCTTTTGAGATCACTATGTGCCCCTATCACCCTACAGCACACCAGTCTTCAACAGCTTCCAGCAACTCTGCCTGGAATCACTTCATTGGCTATGCTTGACAGAGGCTCAGTTACTTCATCAATGGTGCAGGTAAAGCCACCACACTGTAGCTATGCTTCTAAATGCCCTTGGGCAGATAGCCTACTACCTATCTGTGAACCTCTACAGTGCAGGCCATCTCCAACATCATATGTGATTATACAGAGTTTTCTGATCACAATATACAGTGTAGATTCACCATGTAGTCAGACAACAGTTAAGTACAGCAATAGCATACAGACTACTGATACATAATCACACCAAAAGCCTATCTTGGAAGCTAGTGGACATGTATAGGTTTCAGGCTTTGTATTGCTTACCAGTAGGTTACCTACAGGAAAGATGGGACACAAGCACAGATGGGATACATGCCTGCAACAATTCCATACCAACTTGCATGTGTCAGCCTAAGGCTTTGGAATGCTGGCCAAGGCTATTGGCGCACCCATGGTGCCATTTTTAGGCAGGTCTCAGAGGTGGATCTCACCTCCATGAACTGCACAATAGCGGAACCAATGAGGGTTAGGCTACTCAACACCAGGGGTAGTACTCACAACATGCACGCACTCACAGCACCCCTCAGTATGGACAACATCTACATCTGTTCTGTGACTGGGACCTGTATAAGGCTCCTGTGAGCACACTGGCACTACCAGACTACAACCCATAACACACATTTCAGCCACTGTACATGGACTGGCACAGACATGGAGGGGGTGTATCCATATTCATCGGGGATACCTACACCTCCAAGTTAGTGGGGCAGCATGATACCTCTGTGATCATCCATTTGCAGCTAACATCAGCCACAACTGCAATGCAAACTGTGAGCTGCTACAGATAACCCTCCATGACCCAGGAGCACCACTACAACTATCTGGAGACAGTGGTAAACATGACAGTCCTACCAGACACCCTGTTATTGATCAATGTCGGCTACCCTACACTTAACTGGATAACCTACTTGAGTATGCACTTCCAGGCCCAGCACTTCCTGGGATTTATCACCTCATATGGCCTGTATCAGTTGGTAGATGGACTAACGAGAGGTGAAAACATACTAGAAGTGGTAATCACTGACATGTGCAACAGGTGCACTACAGCAGAGGTAAACCGGTCACTGTTTAGATCTGACCATGAACTATTCACTGATGATTTCTACTCCCAACCATCTCCCCCACACAAGGAACACACAGTGAATACCTTTCCTACAGCTAAATCCACAGTACTAATGACAGAGGTGGGAGGGTTCACAGCCCCCATGCTCAGGGATGACACTGCTCAAGATACAGACAGAATTACGAATGCACTCTATAAGCACCTACAAAGATGTATGGGTCGTGCCATCAATGGTAAACCAGGACTAGCTACTCCTACACAAGGACACCAGTCTGCTGAACCCCTGCATTATACAGGCTATACAACAGAAGTAGTACAGTAGTCCAGAACAACAGCAAATCCCAAGACATGCAGACGTCCGTGACCAGTATTAGCAAGATACTTATGTTACTCATGTAATCATCCAAGGCTGACATCCACAGGTAAATAGGCATGGATTCAGAATATGACCACAAAGGCTTCTTTGGCTATGTCAAGGATGTAAGCAGTAACACACAGATTTGCACTGTGCTGGTGCAATATTGCACTGAATATACTGACCCTACTGATATCACCAACACACTTGATGATACATTTGGAGCAAGCTTCACCCCCTACTGGGCCCACAACAATACCCAAAACGTACAGTATCCCAGACATCTGTGACATACAGGTGGTAATGGCCCTTTCAAATGGCATGACAGAGCATCAATGGAGGCAGATGGTGTCCCAGACTGCATCCTGCAGACACTACAAGACAAAGTGGCCCCCCGCCTAATATAGCAATTCAACATCAGCCTCTACACAGGCTACATGGCCATTCACTGGTGCATGGCAACAGCTATTACACTCCACCAAGGTGGTGACACAACTGACCATGGTAACTACCACCCCATAGGCCTGAGTAGCCTGATCTGCATGGCTATGGAGCGCATCCTCATGGCACTCATGAACATAGACAATGGTAACCTCCAGACACTTGACCCAACCCAGGTCACCTTGATTGAGTGCAGATCATGCCTACTGAACCAGTTTGACATCTTACAGCCACCTAGACTTTAGGTGTGGGGTGTGGTAGTTCACACATACTACCTGGACCTTGCCAAGGGTTTTGACACCATTCCCCACTCAGGTATTATTTCTACACTCACCAGCCAGTACATACACCCATACATCACAGGTTGGTTTGCCAACAGGCTTACACACAGAACCCACATGGTAAGCCTAGCAGCCTCCAGGTCCAACTCTTGACCAGTCACAACTGGTGTCCCACAGGACTCAGTCCTGGGACCCCTACTGTTTGCCATATACTTCTCAGAGGTACAGGCTAACACAGGTGGACTACAGCAGGCCATGTTTGGTGATTACTGCAGACTGGGAGCCATAACTGACAGTCCAGCTGTCAGAGATGTCCTTCAAGGGGCCTCACATAGACCAACACAGGGTGTCAGAGTGATGGCCTCCAGCTAAAGGCCACATACTGCATGGTCATTCCATTTTGGGAAACTACACACACACATATTAACACATGAGTGGCAGACAGTATAATTCAGATGATGTAATGGGTATGTGGGGACTACATTACATAGTGATCTCTCCTTTGACAGTCATATGTGCAAAGTAGTTAGGACATCCATCTATGTAGGCCATCTGATTACTTAAGGGTTCACATCTAAACAAACTTAGGTTATTGTGCCCTTTTACTCATCAGTCATCAATCCCATCATCGAGTATGATAACCCATTTTGGATGTACCTCAGAAGACACATCTGACAGCTGGAAGGGCCACAAACGTACCTCGCATAGAGGGATAATGCCCTCAGACATGTGTCCTATGCTGCCAGACTGCATAAACTCATGCATTACTCAGTGGCATCTCGTTTACTCAGGGATGATATTTGCTGGCCAACAAAGCCGTGTCCAAGTCAGGCTTAATGGATATGCTCCACCTATGGGCATCCATGTCACAGTGAGCCACACACTGTAATGAGCTACACCTTGCCACAACCATAACTGGAAGATGCTGGAGTGACAGATTCCTGTCATGGGTACTCCCCATTATTTGGAACTACATCCCTGATTACATTATATGAAACCCCTCACTAACACTCCAGGGAATCCTTGCAGAGTGGGTGGGGAACAGTGGATACACCCCAGGGATCCTGCAATTGGCTCTGCTCCACAGAGGGACAGTTAGTTAATCAATGGGGTGGCGACAGCAGACACTTTTTGGCTATGCTTATGACTGGCCTCAGGCAGTTAGGCATGTACCTACCTATGTATCTATGAACCTATACATACAGTATGGACACATGCTGATAGCTTAATTTACTGTTCAGGTATTGACTTACCTTGTGCCAATGGCAGTTGTGTGTACAATAGTTGAGGGCTGCCTATGTAGGATGCACACAGTAGACCACCTATACATGACAATTTACAGGTGGTCATGTGTGTGTGCCATCCATGTTTGCTGTGTGTGCAGGTGGAGAAGGGTGTCAGTCCATAGGTGCCTACACTGTCAGTGTGTGTGCTATATGTTCCCTCTTTGCCAAGGCATGGGCATACTGGGCATGCCTCCGTCTGCCTACTGGGGCTGGCACAGGGTGTTCATGGTCTGAGTCCCTCTGTGCCTGTGGGGCCCTTGGCAATGGTGGTGGGCTGTGAGGGCCTTCACCATTCTGTCCCTGCTGCAGCTGTTTCCACAGGATCATATTGTGTAGCATGGCACATACTATGAAGATGTGGGCACACGTGCCTGGAGAGTACTGCAAGGCTCCACCAGATATGTCCAAGCAACAGAACCATGATTTCAGCATCCCAAACACACGCTCTATGATGATTCTGGTTTCTGCGTGTGCCTCATTATGGCATTCTTGCATGGCTGTGTGTGCATTTCTGATGGGAGTCATCATCCACAGTTCCAGTGCATAGCCAGCATCCCCCACCAGGTGGCCATATGGGATGTCCCCCCTGGCAAATACCTGATACAGCTGTGAGGCATGCCAGATGTGGGAGTCGTGATAGCTTCCAGGGCTGCCAGCACACACATCCATGATAATGCCCTGGGCATTGCACATGACCTGGCAGTTGATGGAGGGGTATCCCTTGCAGTTTATGTAGCACCTACCCTGCTCACTGGGTGGTGTCTTGATGTGTATGTGCATGCAGTCTATTGCACCCAGTACCTCCGGGTAGTCTGCCACATGGTGGAAGAGACGCATATTGCTGGCCAACTCCTCCTGCATTCGGGGGAAGTATATGTGCTCATTGGCATGTGGTAACATGGCATCCAGGAACTGGTGGAGTACCCTGGATGCTGATGCCTGTGAGATCCCCATGATATCCCCAGTTGGCCTTTGAAAGGTACCTGTGGCTAGTATTCTCAAGCTTACACATACCTTCGTGTCCACTGGGATGGGTTCCGCTCTGTTATTTCTGGCTCTGAGGCATGGCCAGCACAGCTCAACAAGTTGCTGTATGGTGTCCCTGTCCACCCTGTAATGCTCTACTATCTCCAGATCATGTAGCCCCTGGTAGGTTACCCTGGGTCTGAACACTCTTCTCCTCCTCCGGTGCCTGAGATGGTTGTCAGCATCATCCTCCACACCACCGTCAGTCTCCAACACATGCTGGTGAATCAAAGCTATGGCAGCCCCTAACATGTACATATTAAAAGTTCCCCATCTGTATACACCAATGGTGCAGAGTGTCTGGGAATACACAAGTGTGTGTGTGGGGCTTTCACACCTTATACTATTGTGCAATGGATGATGCTGGTGTAATTGGGTGTGTATGTGCAATTCCAGCTGCAGGGTATCTTAATTATGGGTTTTACAGCAGGTACTGCTATTGTGGGGCCTTTGGTGTTGACTTACGCTTGGCTGCCATGATTCATCTATTGCCCTTTACTTCACTTTTCAACCCAATTCCCCTCCCATTGTCAGGCATGCATCCAGCTGCCTGCTTTCTTGTTTTGTACTTTCCCAACCCAGGATTGTGTTGTGAAATGTGTTATGTAGCTGATCTACTGCAAGTTTGCTTTGTTCTGCTGTGACAGTTCTCTTTTCTTTGCAGTACAGCACCTCCCCTTTCCTGTTCTGCAGGTAGCTGCTAGCAGCCTTGTTAGCTGTTGTCAATGGCCCACTGTGAGTTCCTAGGTGTTAATTACTCATTTGTACTCCAATTACCATGCTGCAGCATTTCCTTATTGTCTTCCTGTATCCTTCCTGTTTCAGCAATGGTGCGCACAGCCGTTTACTGGGTTTCGAGCATGTTTTCATCCACGTTCACATGCACTGTCAATTACCTTGTGTGCTCTCAGTAAGCAAAGCTATGGCTACTTCCACACCCCTATCCTGCGGCTTTGCTTAGCAACAGGCAACCCGGATTAGCAATGCTCCAATGTGCTTACAGCTAAGGTGGCACACCCCTCTCTTGATGTCATGTTTATCTCCAGGCCACACCTCGTGTTGTACCACTACACTGTGTGGCACATCCTTACGCCAGCAAGGATTTTGCGATTCAGTATTACTTGCCTCATTTGCATGGCATTGACTACTAATTCCTAGTTACCATGCAGAACACTGTCACAGACCCTTAGCAACCCTTGTGCCATGGTTGTGGTGTAGCATGCGTGCCATTGACTATTATGGGGAATTTGTGAATTGTGTTACATTGCAGTTTTATGACATCTAAATATATTTTCATTGTGATCCCATTTGCGCACCAAAGCACTGCGATTTTACTTTGCATTAGTGTGGCCATGACAGTAAATGTTATTTTTTATGTGTTGTGCATGTTTTGTTTATGCCATTGGCTATACATTTAGCCATTGGCATATATTAGCATTATAATACGTAAGCTTGGTCCGCTTTCATGGCTTCAGTTTTATGTTTGAAAAAATGTAAACCGTTTTTTTTTTGGTTTACATTTCTGCATGCTTACGCTATGCCTGCACCACTTCATGAATCACTATATACCTTCATTTGCATGCTACACTGCTGCGCATGGGGTAATTAGCATACATGCACCGGGAGCTGCAGCTCTGGCATACGCTGGTAGTGCACGTGGAAACAGCTTGTACATGAATCACTTGGCGGCCATATTAGGCTTTAGATCGCTGAAGCTACTCCTGCGCCTAGCGCAAGCTTCATGAATCCCGGGGAGTATCTACCTACTTACTATATGTCAGCATCACAGCTGTTAGACTAATGACTTAGAGAGAAGTGACAGTTTCAAGTGAAAAAGTAAAAGTATGGATAGTGGCCATCTGACATTGATGCTGAAAGGCACTGTTTACTAGAAATGCAAGCTCACTGACACTATTATTTGGCAACATGTTGTAACCAGGCCATTTTGGAAAGGGGTAAAAGAAATAACTCTTCATGATACTACATATGTGAGACATCCCTTAAGAATATTATCACTAGAGGAAGCTCATGTTGAACTTATTAGTGTCTTTCTCAACACACTAAATGAACAAGTTCCTCTGAAAAAGAAATGATTCAAAATAAACTCTGCCTTATGGTTATCCCCGCACCCACCCCCCCAAAAAAAAATATGAACTCATGAGGAAAAGATATGGCACAAACTGAAAACAAAACAAAACTTACAATACATTGGGCCAGATTCTGTCATGTTCATGGAATCTGGCCCAGTACTTGAAACTTGGTGCCGATGCCTACCCCATCAGTATTCTAATTAACTGATCCATCTCAGAATCCACAGTCCCTAAAATCTGGAAGAAATCCATCATAATCCTGTTGCACAAAGCTGTAAATACTAGTGATTTAACTAACAATTGACCCATTTCCATTCTCTCACCATTATCTACAAATTTTGGAAAAGTGTTTATACACTCAACTACTAAAACACCTCCCTGATAATAATCTCATCACAACCTATTCAATATGACTTTCATCCTTCGCACAGTACTACTTCTTTCACTGATACTGTGAACAAAGCTCTGGACTCAGGCTCATTGACAACAGTAGTTTTATTAGACATATCCAAAGCATTTGACACAGTATCACATACTAAATTACTCCAACAACTAGCAACACTAGGATGTTCCAAACATACCCCTACCTGGTTTGCCAACTACCTGAACAACAGACAATCTGTCAGATGGCAAAACAATCAGTCTGGTTATCTGGTTAATAAGACAAGAGTTCCACAGGGATCCATTCTTGGACCTTAGCTTTTTAATGTATTTATAAACAATCTCCTTCCATACAGTCTCCATATAAAGTTCCCTCATCCAATATGCTAATGATTCTACTATCATACCTTCCTCTAGCAACTTCCCAGATCTCCTGAAAGTAACACAAAATGCCTTCTCAACCATAGAAACGTGGCTAAATAAAGCACTACTACTAAATCCCCCCCAAAATCTAAGCTTCTACTGTTTTCATCTAAACCACCTCCACAGGACTTTAAAATTTACTCCCAAAACAAGACTGAAATTGATGTAGTGAAGACAGCAAAATTACTAGGTATTACTATAGATGACAAACTATCCTCTGAACAACATATTCTTAATACAACAAAAAAACACATTTTAAACTAGGCAAACTCTACATTCATAAACTCTACATAGATAAAGCAACATAAAAAAATGGCTAACATCCTCCTACTCCCTTCCCAACTCTATGGTTCCCATATCTTTACAAACCTGCACACATCTCTAAGTAACAAACTAGCTTCTAAGCATATGCAAACCCAACAAGAAAGTGGGACAAGGTTTGTACTCCCACTCAGTAGCAAAATTATGGAATGCCCTACCCCCTCCATTACACAACTTGATTCCATAAAAACCTTCAAATTTGCCCTAAAAAGCCACCTTCTTAACAATAAAATCGGTCGTTGTATCCTGAATTATAGACCACCATAAACATATTCTAAGATTTTACTGACTTGTATGACTCTTTAATTTCAATTAATATTTTATAAGTCCTCTGAACTTTATTGACTTTTCAACATCAGTCAATGACTGTCATTTCACTGTCTTATCTCTACAACCATTATAAGGCTAAGTCCTAAATTTCCCATGTGATGCTGTGCATAAATGAACTGTTTATTATGAATGTATCTACTGTCTTTCTACACCATGCAATAAATACCTTTAAAAATAGTGTGTGTGCACTGCTAACGTCTAACTAAATTGTACAAAATCTTGTACACTGTGTATTACTAATCATTAAGAAATTATATAATTTTTTGTACACTCTTTTATTATTGTAAATATTATCTTGTTGCAAAAGTTTTGATCTGTAACTGGAACTTTTCTCCCCGGACCTCCAATAAAAAATGGGTTTATGACCCAGTGGACTTTCCTGGTCAAAAAATGCCAATAAATAAAAAATAAATACCTGACATAGTTCACTATCAGTGCAAAAGTTGAGAATAATCCTGTAATATGTAAATATGCCTCAAGTGGACTTAGAATATCTCTGTAAAGTTTGTGGGATCTGGCATAGTTCACTGTTATCAGTGCAAAAATTGTGAATAATCCTGTAATATGCAAATATGCCTCAGTGGACTTAGAATATCTCTATAAAGTTTGTGGAATCTGGCATAGTTCACTGTTATCAGTGCAAAAGTTGCAGATAATCCTGCAATATGTAAATATGCCTCAGTGGACTTAGAATATCTCTGTAAAGTTTGTGGAATCTGGCATAGTTCACTGTTATAAGTGTAAATGTTACGAATAATCCAGTAATATGTAAATATGCCTCAGTGGATTTAGAATATCTCTGTAAAGTTTGTGGAATCTGGCATAGTTCACTGTTATAAGTGTAAATGTTACGAATAATCCAGTAATATGTAAATATGCCTCAGTGGATTTAGAATATCTCTGTAAAGTTTGTGGAATCTGGCATAGTTCACTGTTATCAGTGCAAAAGTTGTGGATAATGCTGTAATATGTAAATATGCCTGAGTGGACTTAGAATATCTCTGCACATAACACAGTTGAGCAGCAACATTAGCACAGTGTATATCAGTCACAGCCACTCTGTAAGTCATGAAAACTGTCTTATAAATCTTAACGTGCATTAACAAAGCTATGGAAATTATAGTACCTCAATGTATGCTGCATGACATTTGTAAGTAATGCATATCTTCAGCAATCTCTTCAATAATCTTCGAGAGAACTACAGATATCAACGTAAGTCATTTACTAAGAAAATATACTTAATTGGACTTACAGATTCCAAAGAAATCTGTACAATTTCCAAAACAAAATTAATAAAGGTAAAGGGCAATCATGGTCACATTACCTCAGCTAACAGTAGCTATCAATGGGTGCAGCATGTGTGTGGGATGCCCAGGTAACATACACACTTAAGGAAATAGGAGATAGAAAAGCAGATGTGGGGTATGGTAGAATGAGAGGGACACCCATGATACATGTTGGAAAAGCAGAATCTGAGGCACAGTAAGAGAAGCATGAGCAATGCTTTCTTTTTGGTGGGAAGAGATCCCAGGTTGTTTTATTTTTTTTTAGAGAATTCAGGGAAGGAAAAGACAAGGAAAGAGGCAGAGAAGGGCAATACAGCAGGTATACACACATAGCAAATATCACAAGACATGACAGACAAAAGTTGGAAATAAACAGTAAGGAAAGGTAAGGACAAACAGCACACTCTACAACATAGACACTGGAAAGTCAAAAAGCAGGGTGGGATGCATATCAGCCATACTGAAATTCAGAAATATGTATGTACTTATGCACTATTATGATATGACATGTTGCAAATTGTGTGACAGTCATACCTGGAAGTGTATGACCAATGGTATTTGTGTGTTGCAGGTTAATAAATAGGGATCACAGTATACACTGAATATTGAATCAAATGCTCATGTAGTCTGTCAGCAGTGCAAATGTAAGCCAAGCAACAGCACAGATGAGTAAATGCAGGTCATGAAATGCTGGAGAATACCAGCAGAAAACAGAAAATAACTCCTGACCATGCATGTGAAAGGCAAACAACCAAGCACAGTGCCAAACAGCAGTACTGTAACAAAGCAGCAAACTGAAAATTACACAAGTAGGTGTTCACGACCCAAACAGACACATAATGGAATGTACATGTCACAGACATATGCAATGTCAAAGGCAACACACAGGTGTAGACATACATGTATGACCTTCATTGACCTAAGAGGAAAATAATCAGAAAACAAAGTATGTAAACGTACACACACCGATGACAAATAATGCTATATAACAGCTATCAGGCTGTGCACAGGAAGGCTGATAAAGTACACTGGTTATTATGTAACATACAAGCATAACAATAACAAGGATCTAGTGCAGGTAGTAACTTGCAACTTGTGTGCAGCTATCCTGCACCTGTTTAATGCCCATAGAGTTGGTGCAAGTTGACCTTCTAACAAAATAACTGCATGAAAATGGACAAGAATTCCAAAAAAGGTGAACATATACCATGCATATGTGCAAGATATATGACATACCTACAAAGGAGGAAAGGAGGTGGACAACATGAGCCCCACTCTAGGAAGACATGGCAGCAAAGCTACATAGGTAAAGGATAAAGCAGGACAACAGTAAGGGGACATATTGCAAATGCATGTGTACACCACATGGGTTGATGTTGAAGTCAGCCCAAATTACATTGAAACAAATGACCAATGCATGTCACACGGGCAGACTGCATTGCCGATGTTAACAAAACTAACCATACATAAATCACACAACCACGGTATTGCACAATTATATAACAGCAACAGGTACAGGTAAACAAGGTAAGAATAGGTATCACATACACACTTATACTGTCATAACAACGTAAACATGTGGAAGAAACACCTGCAGTTAAATATCACTGACTATAGAAATGACTGAGCAAAGGACAGTCCTGTGAACAACATTACAACACATGAACCTGAAGTCAAAGATGATGCAGGGGACAACAGTTGCCAAAAGGTGCGAATTTATGTGAATAACGAATGCATGTGGAAATGTAACATAGGCCAAAGAAGGTAAACTGTAATGTTACTGTATAAATCAGCTGTACCACAGTGCATATATGAAGAGTACATGGGCGGTCTATGCACTCAAAGTAGCATTGCCCATATGTAGCAGGCACATTTATATGATACAACATGGCACCATCATTGCCAACACATGCCACACACAATACCAGTATGTCACTGTGACAGCATGACAAGTGTCATCCAAAGCACAGGGACAAGTACATGTCCTTCTGTTGAACAGGCATGACATGACTACTCACAAATCATAACCATACCATTGCGGTATATATAGAATATGGGTAACATGTTGTTTGTGAGTTGCTGTCAGTCCCACACATGTATACAGTGAAACTCTTGCAGCAGTACTAGCATGTTAACTGCCAAAACTCACAGACAGCATAATTTTGCATGAAAGTATAATGTGGTAATGTGTGATGCAACTATTGCAACATAATGACACACAATATCTGCAGTGAACTTTTGGCAGTGTCTCACATAAGCATGGCAGCAAAATGCTATGCATAGATAAGTGAGCATATACAGTCCATTCACTGATATGGCAAAGCCCATGGTGGCAGCATTACACAAGTGGATCATACAGACAATACTTATGGTCCTGAGGGCCCACCTTGATGGGGAAGAGTATCATGAATGATCTTCTGGGCTATTTACCTGAATGAGGTCCGCATAACCTGTGCTATATTTTGGAAAAAATTCCCCACCACATCCATCATCTGTGTCCAAAAGACATCAATCATTACCTCCTAGATCTGTTCTAGATTTAGATCTTTTCTTCAGTTCTGCCTTCAATGCTGTCATCCCTCAGACTCTGATAATGAAACTACAACAGTTGGGCGTCAACTCTCACTTATGTAATTGGATTCTAATCTTCCTCATGGAAAGGCCTCAAAGAGTTTGTGTGGGCGACAACAGTTCTGATAGCAGAACCCTAAATACATGAGTACCAAAGGGGTGCATCTTAAGTCCTCTCCTATTCACCATTCTGACACATGATTGTGTGACCAGACATGAGTCCAATAAAATGATCACATTCGTAGATGACATGACAATCATAGGTCTGGTCAGAGATGGAGAGGAGACGGCCTACAGGAACAAGATCGAACATCTGTTGGGCTGGTGTGACAACAACAACTTAGTGCTGAATGTCAGCAAGACTAAGGAACTGATTGCGGATTTCAGAATGTCTCAGGAACCAAACCAACCTCTGGAGATGAAAAGGATGACAGTGGAAAGGGTCAAAACTACAAAATTTCTGGGAGTACACATCACTGAGGACCTGTCCTGGTCAGTCCATTTATCTTACATGGTCAAAAAAGCTCAGCAATGATTGCACTTCCTAAGAAAACTGAAGACGACAAAACTATAGAAGACCGTCCTCCAAACCTTTTACAGGGGTACCATCCACAGTGTCCTTACAATAACATCACTGACTAGTATGGGTGCTCCAACACCTACAATCGCAAGGCTCTTAAGCGAATTGTAAAGGCAGTAAAGAAAATCACTGGTTCCTCTCTTGGACCTCTGGAAGACCTATATGAGACATGACGCATCAGTAGAACCAGAAAGATATCCAATGATCCTTTGCATCCTGCAAACTGCATGATTTCCTGCCTCTCCTTGGGTAGGAGATAAATAAGTATGCACTGTAGGACTTCTATACTTACAACAGTTTCCTTCCTCTCTGCATCAGACTACTGAACTCTTGTGGAAAACGAGCCAGGAGACTGCCAATGCAAACTTCCCCTCCTACCACATAGTTATGCTATTTATCTGACTGTATAGATCTTTACATATCCAGGCTGTGTTGCACTATAAGTATTAAGCTTT
The DNA here is from genome assembly GCF_019279795.1 of Protopterus annectens. Lineage (NCBI taxonomy): Eukaryota > Metazoa > Chordata > Ceratodontiformes > Protopteridae > Protopterus > Protopterus annectens. The sequence continues at coordinate 829,643,079 of NC_056749.1, forward strand.
TTCGTGTGCAATAACTAACTGATGTGTATATCTAATGTTGACTCCCACCTTACTATAGGACTCTATGAAGTACAATATAAATCATGCTGTGCAATATTCATGCTGACCATTCCTTGTGCCGCTCAGTTCTTATGTTATAGTACGGTCATGCACATGCTGTACTCAATTCTATTTATATGTAAAGTGTGTCTGGTCATTATGTTATTATTTTATTCTATTTTTACTTTTATTTTATGTTATTTTCTTTTTCTTCTTCTCTGTATGTATGTTTTTGCACTGGGAATGAAGCATCGCGATTTCGTCCAGCTAAACTGTGGTGTAGTTCTGAATGATAACGTTTTCTTTGACTTGACTTGACTTTGACTTATTCCTCATATGTCTTGTAGTGGTGCTGGGTGGCATCTCCTCTGCGGAGGCAGCAGGGAAGATGGCATGTGCAGGTCCAGCTTACTTATCATCATTATCATCACCATCATGTTCATCATCGGAGGACTCTTGCAGTAGTCGGGCATGCACTTTTCTCTGATGTCTGATGGGTGAGGGTTCACAGGTCCCCATGCTTTATCAAGGTGCATCATAAGACAAGGAAGAAAGTACATATGCCTACCTGCTACTATATGAGTACATAACATACCCACTGTGACACAATATATAGACAGTCAATATGAAACCTTAGAATAAGGTATTCCCATAGTTACGTGTACCACTATATGTGATGTACGTCATTAATCAAAACCATAACAATGAAAACCATGCATTCCTATGAAAATCATGACTGACATTAAACACTAACTGATGTGTACATCTAAAATCCAACAGACAATAAGTACTATCCTGTTGACACATGATATCTGCATATGAGAATAAAGGTATATCAGCATATGTTGCATGTGTCATTAAAACCACATTCTTAGATGATATGGCCTAAAATAATTAGATAGGAGGAGAACAATACAAATAATTGCTGCTATTAGATGGATATTCATGCAGGCGACAGAGTCCCTATGTTCTATTATCTATATCTATGGATGTTTTCAATACTGACCTATATCAGGGACACTCCATCTGAACACTTGTTTATCAGCTATCATTATGCATGACACGCATATGCATAGCCAGCTCACTTATATGTCCTGACATTTGAAGAGAAGCATGCTGTGACACTGTGTCATGCAACACAGACGTGTCTACCTTGCAAAACAATACAAGTGCTTAATACTTGCAATATATGCCTCACTACAGTAGCCAGCAAACCTGTCCTGATAAATATTTATTTATTTATTTATTTTACATTTGTTAACTGGGGAAGTCCAACTGGATACAGGTCCATTTTCAGTGGAGGCCTGGGGAGAAAAGCTCCAAATGTACAAAAACAAGTGTAAATACAGTGAAATTATTACAGTGAGTTATCACAAAACTGAGATTTGTTTAACAATATATGCACACAGGTACATGTTTTTCTCACATACACACAGCAAAGGTTGGAAGCAAGTAGCTGAGAAAGAAATGGTTAAAGATTTCATCTGAAAAAGGAAAACATATATATTAAGGTGGTTATCATACATGGTGCAGTGTTAACTTTAAATCTTTCGAGTAGGTGAGTGATACATAGAATTTTAAACAGTTAGAGAGTCAGAGTTTTATTCTTGTAATGAGGTTCTCATTTATGATAACATCACTGTTTTCATTGTCCTGTCCTGTGGGTGTGCCTTGCACATTTATGATAACATCACTGTTTTCATTGTCCTGCCCTGTGGGTGTGCCTTGCACATTTATGATAACATCACTGTTTTCATTGTCCTGTCCTGTAGGTGTGCCTTGCACATTTATGATAACATCACTGTTTTCATTGTCCTGTCCTGTAGGTGTGCCTTGCACATTTATGATAACATCACTGTTTTCATTGTCCTGTCCTGTAGGTGTGCCTTGCACATTTTGATAACATCACTGTTTTCATTGTCCTGTCCTGTAGGTGTGCCTTGCACATTTATGATAACATCACTGTTTTCATTGTCCTGACCTGTAGGTGTGCCTTGCACATTTATGATAACATCACTGTTTTCATTGTCCTGTCCTGTAGGTGTGCCTTGCACATTTATGATAACATCACTGTTTTCATTGTCCTGTCCTGTAGGTGTGCCTTGCACATTTATGATAACATCACTGTTTTCATTGTCCTGACCTGTAGGTGTGCCTTGCACATTTATGATAACATCACTGTTTTCATTGTCCTGTCCTGTAGGTGTGCCTTGCACATTTATGATAACATCACTGTTTTCATTGTCCTGTCCTGTAGGTGTGCCTTGCAAATTTACGTTGCAATGTGAATGTTAACCTTGACCCTGGTGTCTGTGAATATCATGAATGATATGAACACCTACCAATTGACATACTGGTATCTTGAAGATATAGTGAGATGACAACGCAGTGGGAAATAAAAAAGATATATGCCAAAGACCTGAGCAAGGCAACATGGGCATTTGTTGACCCAGCATCAAATATCTGGAATGCAACACAACGACTTAGAAATAATGGACAATCATAAACAGAGTGACAGCCTGTGATCTATGAAAACATAGGTTATGTGCTACAAACACTACTGTCTGTCTATTAATGTATCAGTGCACTACATACATATATTAGCAATAATCACTATATATATGACTCTGCAAAATGCAACCAGAGTGATGTAGACTACTGATGATGTAACAAACAGTTAGAAATGATGAACAAGAATACCTATGTGCACAACTATCCGTAAAAACAGAATGCAGTTGTGTTGTAGGCAGATGAGATACCCATGCTGAACTGAAAGGCATGCCAGGCATAGTCAGCCAACAACAGTGTGAGCACTGCGACAATACACAAATATTAAATGTGAGAACAGATGGGGTATACACAATGGATCAGGTACTGAGAACCCCAACCAAACATGCAGCTGTGCCAACACCTGCATAACAAACAGCAGGCAAAACACTACTAACGTGTATGCAAGCAATCATACTCAAAAGCACTACAACGCTTACACGTAACTGACTGTCATTTAGGTTGTGACATACAATTCAAAACATTTTTATTTATTTAACATTTGTTACCAGGAAAGTACAACTTGGAATGATGCCAATTTTCAGCAGAGGCCTGGGGAGAAACACTTCACACCTATCTATGTAAAATGGGAGAAAACTGGAGTACTCAGAGAAAACTCTCATAAACGCAGAGAGGACATGCAGACTCCGCACAAAAGCCACTCCAGCTGAATCAAACCAAAGATAGCAGTTAATAAAAATAGGGTACAACTACAAATGCATATCAAATAATACAAAGTGTGAGCAACATTGCCCATAATGGAAAAATATCGTGCAGCTACACTTTAACAAATTCACACAGTTAAAGTCAAAGTCAAAGGCTATTTACAATATTTACAGAGTGTGAGAGATCATATGGGAATTAGCTATAGAAGGTTATAGCCAGCTATAAGTTGCTTAGGAACTCAGGAGAATACCCTCCCAGGGGCTTTTGTTCTAGGTAGGGAGAATGCAGTTGCATTTCCATTTGTAGGAGAGGTAGGTGTAAAGCTGTGTTTTGAAGTTGTTTGTATTTGACATTGTCCTTAGTGAGGAAGGGAGAGAGTTCCATTTCTTACCTAAGGAGAAGGAGAGGAGAAGTTGTCCAGCAGGATGTTTAGGTTTGTGGATAGCAATCAAGTTTTGGTTACCTGCAGAAAGTCAAAAGTATGTATATATGAATAATGTAGGTATAAAATGACACTGAAATATGTTGAACAGCCCATGACCTCTAACATTAAAATGAAATAACATTACAGAATCTGCACACAATGTTTTTGAATGCTTCACACACAGTCTTTTACACACCGGAAGACTAATGAATACAGACTGGAGGACAGCTGCCAGCTATGTTCCTACTCTAACCCAGATACCTACCTGTCTACATAAATTGTCTTGCCTGAGATTGCAAGGAGGAAATGCAGTTAAACAAATCAGAGGTATGAATGTGTAAGGATGGGGTAGTTATATGAATCATGGCTTATGCTTTACAAGATGTACAATGTGCTGCCCATTTATGAAAATGAAACTGAAAACATGAATGAATGTCAGCATAGTGGTCACAACACAAAAACACAACTGTAAAATTTCATAACTCAGACAGTGAAACACTATCATGTAACATATAGCTGTTCTTAACAACTACAAATTCCTGTTCATCACATAAACACAAATGTAGTTTAGGTGGGAGGACAGAAAATATATATATAAATATATTTTGTTGTAAAATTACAAATTATACATCAAAAATATCCCCGGTATCAGAGGGATGTCCCTATTCTACAGTCAAAATGTATATGTATATCTGATCATGTCACTCCCTCCAAATACAAGCTGAGCAAGGAGAAGGTTACAGTCAGCTGCCTGTCGGGTGCCAGGATCCGCCACTCACTCAAGTCACTCCACAACAAGTACAAATACGACTCTGTCATTGTCCATGCTGGAGTGAATGACTTGAGACGTACCTCCCTGGACTACATGAAAAGAGACATGGAAGGGCTCTCGGATCATGTGGCCCAGGCAGGTATGAACCTAGCACTGAGTAGCATCCTGCCTTTGCCCAGAATGATACCACAGTATAAGGAAAAAATGATTGACCAACAATTGGCTAAGCTTCTGGTGTCATTCAAAGGGGATCCAGTATCTGTCTGCCTGGGCGACATGATCGACAAACCACGATGCTTTGCAGAGATGGTCTGCACCTGATGCCCCTGGGATTCAGGTTACTGGCTAAAGCTCTTGCCACCCCTATAGTGCCTTTTTTAGGCAAGGTTCAAAGGACAAAACCACCACCATAACAGATACAAGCATGCAAAATCTGAAGGTAATGCTACTCAATGCTAGAAGTCTAAACCTCAAAATACACTCTCTCGAGGCACTCCTAAAAATGGAGAACATCGATATCTGTGCAGTTAACTGAGACCTGGTTCAAGGAAGAAGAACACCACTGCAGTTCTAGGCTACAACTCGTAACACACTTTTCAGCCACCAAATCAAGACTGAAACAGTAAAGGTGGAGGAGTGTCCATATTTACCAAGGATATTCACACCTCCAGGCTAGTTGCACAACACAATGCATCTGAAATTCGCCAGGTGCAACTAACACTAGGTGAGACTGCAATCCAAACTGTAGCTTGCTACAGATTCCCTCACCATACCCCAAGATTCTCACTATACCTTTCTAAACATAGTGGAAAATATTAAGATACAACCAAACACCCTAATATTGGGTGATTTCAACTACCCTGCCATTAACTGGGAAAACTACTTGGGTACCAACACCTTTTCCCAATGATTCTTGGAATTCATAAATTCCAATGCCCTGGATCACCTAATCCATAGTCCCACTGGGGGCTCCAATATCCTAGACCTGGACATTACCAACATGGGAGACAGATGCTCCACACCAGTGGTCACCCCCTCATTGGTCAGGTCTGACCATAAGCAAATCACCCTTGACATCCACATCCCACCCCCACCCCCCAGTAAGGAAACCTCCATAAAAAACGTCTCCAAAGCCAACTTCATGCTACTCAAGTCAGAAGTGACAAACTTTATGACACCCATGCAGACGGGAGCTGAAAGTTTGACTGCTGAATCCTACACTAAGGCACTGTACGAACACATCCACTCCTGCATGAATCATGCCATCCCAAATAGAACCAAGACGCTCTCCTCCAAAAAAAGGAAGCCAATCTGATAGTCCCTTGCCATAAACAAACTATACAACAGAAGGAAAAAACTGTTGCAGAAAAGAGAAAAATCCCAGGATGCAAAAAAAAAACTCCCTTACCGGCCTCAGTAAGAAGCTGAGATCCCTCATAAAATCCTCCAAAGCTAGTTACGAAAATAACATTTCCAAAGATTCCAAAGACAACCACAAGGCATTCTATAGTTTTTTCAAGAATCAAAATGGCAATGCTTAAATCTGCTCTGAGCCACAACAGAATGGCATTAAATATGCTGATCCAAAGATATTGCCAATATCCTGGCAGATCGATTCAGTGTCAACTTCACCCCCCTCTCACCCACTAAAGGGCCCATCTCCATACCAAAAGATTGCCAAATTCCATTAATCATGGCCACACAGGTAGAAACCACACTCTCCAAAGCTAAGAATACAGCATCCATGGGACCAGATGACATCCCGGGCTGCGTACTATGTGAGAAAAACAGATAACGAAGTAGGCAGCCAACAATACCACAGATCCAGATAAAAGGAAAACTCTTCTTTATTCAATTAAGCATTTTCGTCAGACTCCACTGACTTCATCAGAATGCAAATACAAAGTATAAAACACTGCATAAATAACCCATCCCACCCTAAAAATTAGTTACATCATTCCCCCCAGGTAATTAACAATGAATGACATGACAAGGTAAAACACATTTTAAATTAACCACAACACATTTTTAGTTGGTAATCACTCATAAAAAATACGTGTGGGTGTGGGTAAAACTAAGCGGGCCCTCTAGCAATGGGTTTATGAACATGGCTATGAAATTAGACAGAAAAACAACACAAATGTGTTGTACAAGCATATAGAAATGTTCCCTTTGCACAAGATTAAGTTTTGTGCCATTGATCATGCTCACCTGGGTTCAAGGGGTGGACCATTGGAAGAGTTTTTGGAGCTTCTTGAATTAAAGTGGCAAATTAAACTTAACGCCAGTAAGAAAACCTGGGCTTAATGACAGGTTCAGTATCATGGCTGTACTAAAACTGAAGTCTTTGTATTTTTTATGAGTGATTACCAACTAAACATGTGTTGTGGTTCCTTTAAAATGTGTTTTATCTTGTCATGTCATTCATTGTTAATTTCCTGGGGGAAATGATGTAACTAATTTGTAGGGTGGGATGGGTTATTTAAACGGTATTTTGCACTTTGTATTTGTATTCTGATGAAGTCAGTGGAGTCTGATGAAAGTGCTTAATTGAATAAAGAAGAGTTTTCCTTTTATCCGGATCTGTGGTATTGTTGGCTGCCTACTTCGTCATCTGTTTTTCTACAGTTTGTCTTGGTCTTTTGGCGGTCTGTGTACTGCATGAACTACAAAATGAACTGGCACCTCACCTAAGTGTCATGTTTAATCATAGCCTCACCTCAGGCTTTGTGCCCACTTAGTAGTGCACAGCTACAGTTATCCCACTCCACAAGGGAGGGGGGGGTCCACCTTGGATCCCGGGAACTACCATCCCATCAGTCTGACGAGCCTGATCTGCAAGGGCATGGAATGCATTATCATGGAAGTTATAAACAAAGACACTGGCAAACTTCAAACACTGGACCCCACCCAGTTTTCGATTGTGAAGGGCCAATGTTGTCTCCTGAACCTGATTGACTTCTTTGAAACAGTCTCCAGAGCTGTGGATGAGGGTAAGGCAGTCCACACAGCTTATCTGGACCTCGCCAAGGCCTTTGATACCATCCCCCACTCTGGAATCATAGATAATCTTACTAAGCTGGGCATAAATCCCTACGTCACTTGATGGGTTGCCAACTGGCTTACTGACAGAACCCACACTGTAAAAGTAGCCGACTCCAAATCCATCTCCAGACAAGTGACAAGTGGAGTACCTCAGAATTCAGTCCTGGGACCTCTCTTGTTTGGCATCGACTTATCTGAAGTACAGGCCAACACTAAGGGACTCTGGGTAACAAAGTTCAGAGATGACTGCAAACTGGACACCATTATTGAATACCCAAATGATGTGGATATTCTACAAAAGGGCCTTACAGAAACAGATGCTTGGTGCCAGAGCCATGGGCTCAAGCTTAATGCCAAGAAATGTATAGTTATCCCCTTTGGGAAAAACCTTGTACCCATGAATTACCACATAGGAGGCAGTACACTAAACACTGAAGTGTGATGAGAGACTTAGGGACACAGGTGGACAGTGGTCTCACCTTCGATAACCACTTCACCACAACAGTCAGGAAATCCTTCTATGTGGCACACCTCATCACTAAGGGATTTTCATCCAGAAAAAAGGAGGTCACTGTCCCACTGTACTCATCCCTCATTATACCCATTATAGACTACAATGCCCCATTTGGTATGTACCTCACCAGAAATCTGCAACAGCTGGAAAAGCCACAGAAATACCTCACTAAAAGAATCACAGGCCTAAAGCAGATGCCCTATGCTGACCATCTAAAAAAACTCCAGCTATACTCTGTGGCATATTGTCTACTCAGAGGCAATCTATGCTTAACATACAAGGCCATGTCAAACTCTGAGCTGTTGGACATGCTCCACTTAAAGAAATCCCAATCGCTCAGAGCCACACGTTTCAGGGATCTAAACCTTGTCATCACAATAAACAAAACATGCTGGGGGGATAGGTTCCTGACCCAGAGACTCCCCATAATCTGGAATAGACTGCCCATACATGTCAAGCAGGGCGCCTCCTTGGCCCTCTTCAAAAGCAACCTTGACCATTGGATGGGAGATAGAAAATTCACCCCGGGAATCACGTCAGTTGCCCTGCTAGACAGGGGTCCAGGGAAGTAAATATTGTGGGAAGAAATATCCAGGGAATTGTTATGGCTAGGCTTGTATAGGCCCTAGGGCCGATAGCCTAGTACCAACCTACGAACCTATGAGAAGGTAGGTGAATCGCAGTCAATCAACAATGACAAACTTGTACATTAAATTCAGTTTCCCAGTGTTATCAATTTACACATTCTTTTTGCAGAACTACCCTACTATTTTCAAATCTTTACACATAAAACTATAGTAAAACATCTGCTTTTGGCAGAACATTGCTGATAATGGAGATATTTTCAGAAATCCAACCAGTAAATGCTATGGTTGTAAGCATGTGCAAAAATACCTGTCAATATCAACAAGTAGGTATCTATACAAGCATTTTCAAACTTTTACACAGATACAAAGATCAAAATTTAAAGACAGCTATCCCCTACATGGATTTGAACTCACAGTTAACCATGACATATGCACATTGCCATCTTGCTTTACAGGCTGAGCTAACACACAGTAAAATACCTCCCTTCTTAACAAACTGCTATTGTGGGTGTGTATCCATATTCCTGCAGATAACACACAACAGCTGGATAGCATCAAATTTTACATTGTAGAAGATATGCATGGACACTCAGACCTGCAGTGGTCTTATGTTAAACAAATGGGATTTTAATAATACTGTGCACTTTGTAAAGCAGAACAGACTAATGCATGTCTGTATGAGTTATTATTCACACATGTACAAATGGACTGGGTGATACTCCTGAAGAATTATGGATAATGGAGAAATGCGTAGCCATTAGCAGCCTAGGTATTATAGGCGTCAGCAGTACACAACCATACTGGATGAGTGAAATGATGTACCTATATGTTGGAAAACAGAAACATCTAAACTGTTTATTAGTATGTAGATAATGAACAATGTTAAACAAATAGACTCCATGGGAATTGAACACATTATTACAGGGAGGACAGTCACTTTGCTTTCTTGATTACCCAAATGAGCTAAATGACATAGCAAATAGATAATGGTTTAAAAAGGTATATATCAGACATATATCACTGACTTTTAGGAATGTGCAGCTATTCTTAAGATCGGGACACTTACTGCAGGCATCCACTGGCTGCCTCTGCACCATGGTGACCCTGCAATGAAGATCCCCAGTGTCCCCTTGATGCCGGTCATCATAGCACTGTTAAACCTGTACGCCAGTCGTGCAGATTCCTGTATGATAATGATGCTCCCTAACAATCTGGCTGTATAGATCGTTCATCACCAAGTTCCCTGGTCTGGGTTTGTTATGATTCTCCACTCCAGCACAGACAGTCAGTATCTGGGTGGTCTCCTCCTTGGTCCAGTCGGGTGCTCGACATGTCAAAGATTCATGAAAGTAGGCATCTTGATGATAATATTGAGAAGGTTGATAGATCACAATTCAATAAATTGCTCACTGAGGTCCCACTCAGTCCGTAGGTAGCAATGGTCTTATCTATAAATATATCAAAATGACTATTTAAAACTCATGCTTATGGGATGGTATCAGACCATCGGAAGATAACGAGCATATGCTACATACAGTCCTGTTTAACAATACGATTTGTATTTATGTGGAGCACCTTCCTGTTACACTGAGCTATTGGTTAATGCACCAAATTTCTAGAACTTACATGGATGCACAAATGAAATTCTCAAACCTTGAATTTTATTGAACCTCATTAATTATATATGGCACAAATGGGACTAAAAAGCTGTGTGCACATAGCTGGTCTTACCTTCAGGAATACCTGATGCATAGATAGGTATAAAGGTAACTTTGGCCTGCTAGCATAGCTGCAGTGGGCTATGTTCCTCGTCTTATAGACCTATGCTACCATTACTCCTTAGAAATGTATGTATAGACACTTAGGTAAAACTGTGTGCAATATATACTGCATGTGACTTACTGAAGGGGAGTAGGACTGACATGAGTACATACAGATAGGTACATCTGCATCATTACTAAACACTACTTCCCCATATGTAGTTATACAGAAAAATGTAAACACCACCAGTGAGCAGTACATAAGGAAGTACTAATGGCTTTTGCATGTATGTTGCTGGTGACTAGGTACAGTCTGAGGCATTATGTATGGAAACCTGTGCATTGTGACATTATTTGTATGCTGCTATGTAGTATGCATTTGTAGTACTGTTCTTCTTCTTCTTCTTTCGGCTTTTCCCGGTTAGGGGTTGCCACAGCAGATCATCTGTTCGCTCATGATTGGCATTGGAGCTTTACAGTGTCGAGTTGCCAGCCCGGCACCCAACCTTCCACAGAAGGCACACACATGCACACACTCACACCTAGGGCCAATTTAGAGTGTCCAATCCACCTACTGCATGTCTTTGTGATGTGGGAGGAAACCAGAGCACCCAGAGGAAACCCATGTGACCACAGGGAGGACATGCAGACTCCGTACAGAAGGAACCCCAGCTGAGAATAGAACCGGAAAACCTCTTGCTGTGAGGTGGCAACGCTAACTGTTGCACCACCGTGGTCGCCCATGCATTTGTAGTACTGTTGCGGGTGTTTAATCATTGATGTTTATTAAAACATGTCCTGCATCTATTGCTTCATTAAATCTAGATCTGTGTTTATGTCTTTTTACCATGTATTGTCTGTGGTATGCTTACAGATATAGAGGCTTTCTAACACTTTCTGTAAGTTGTGCAAATGATCATTTTCAGATACTTTCTTCTAATGGGGATGGCATTCACTGCTCAGTATATATATTTGATATAAGCTTATCATATAACAGTTAATGTTAATATAACTGTTTTTTTTTACACAGGTTGTCTGTTTAGGCTCTCCTTGCATTACAGCTACAGGATGTGTATGACAATCATCAAACATTTTGTTTTACACATATGTGTAGTATGTTAATGTGAAATGTATACACAGTATCTGCATTGTGTACCACAATGTTGTCGTTTTTGGCCCTTCACTACTACGATATCCACTGAAATGTGTTCAAATCACATAGACAGCCTCTATATATATATATATATATATATATATATATATATATATATATATATATATATATATACATATATATATATATATACATATATCAGAATATATGTTGTGCAAAGTCATATGTATTCAGGCATTGTTCTCATATCACATATGGTTTTATATGTCACAGTACAATATGGGACAGGTACTATTCCCTACATTTTGGCATTGCACAGGAATGTAGGGAGGGTAATTTGGCATAAGCTCTCAAAATAATCATCTCCATATGTGAGCCCTGACATTAATCTACACATATGCATATAACTGTCTTCCAGATGGTAAGCAGACCTAGGGGTGATGATTTTTCATCACGGTAAAATGTAATTATAATAGATGCACTGCATCAACATGAATGGAGAATCCGTAAACAGGCAGGCAATATAGTATGGGAGAATGATGTGTGGACCGACTTTACTAACATAATTAATGCCATGTGAGGTGACAATAGTTACCACGAGGCCTGTCACCAGTGGAGTTCTGACCTGATCCTTCATGCAGCTAACATGATACACTGGTATGAGAGGTCAAGGGATGCCACCAGTCGTGGCAAACCATTGACACCCTTTATGAGATCATACAGTTTCTTGCATCACTTCATATGGCGAGTGAGGAGTGCCACATAGCCAGGGATGGGATAGAAGCACATGTTCCAGGTTGCACATGTATGTGACACTTTGTATAATATAGTTGCATATGGAGTACCTCAGTACAGATTGTTGTTGCATACATATTCATGTATTGTTCTTTTTGTGTTGCAGCAGCAGAACTGCATCGTGTGCATGGGGGTATGCATGCTGACTACAACTAATGTAATGGCATGTTATCATACAACAGCAGTACATGTACAATGCTTCCAACAACATGTGTAACATTGTCTGTATTCATTTACACAGGTCCATCCACTTCTGCACAGCAGCAAGATATAACAAGTGAGTGTCTCCATATACTGTTACTTTGACCATTACATGTTAATGCATCTGCCACCTGTCATGCCAGTGTTGTATGCCGTCATATTGATATTTCCCTTACATTGAAACCTACAGGTATATCTTCTGGGGCCATGAGCCATGAAGATGCACATATGGACAGACCTGGTATGGTTTCCCACCACATTATAGGCTGCAGCACTGTGTAGCATAACTGTTGTATGACATTAATGTTGCTTTTTTCTACACAGGGACGCCTGCACAACAGGTGTCATGTCAGTATCATCATATCCTGTTCCTGGGTTGTACATGTCATCATGTGCCTATGCTGGAGCCTGCACACATGACTGTGTTTGCTTTGTCTATATCTTACAGCTAGAAACAAAGAAGATGGAAAGTAACTGAGTGTACAAAGCACAAATAACTGAGAAAAAACAGTCAGGCACACTGGTCACCAGGAAAGTCCAAAAATCCATGAACTACCAAGGTAAAAAACAAGTTCTTTAATGTTCCAATACACCACACAGATTTAGTGCTTACATTCCACAAGTGAACTTGATCACAATAACCCAGCACTAATTGATTAACAATTAAATAGTCAAACCACTTAGCTGACTATATAAGAATGCACACATAAAAAGTGCACACGTAAAAAATGCACACATAAAAATGTACACATAAAAAAGCTTCAATAACCATAGAAGATGTAAACATCCCATAACAGCCTTATTTTAAGGCTCTTTTTCTTTAAGGCTGGTGGGATGGAATAGTGTTCATTCAACCCAGGGGCTGAGCAGGCATCAAACGTTAGTTACCACATTAAGTCACAATACTCAAGGCTGGTTTCCTAGTCCCCTCCCCCAAACATTTTACCTGCACCAACACCCAAAATTTAAAAGAATAGTCCTCACATAACAAAGTATGTTTAAATAATGCATTGGTTTCTCTTTTCCTTGAGATCTTATAGAGGTGTTCATAAATTCTCTGTCTCAAAGTTCTTTCTGTTTTGCCAATATCAAATGCAAAACATGAGGAACAATAGGCAAGGTATACCACCCCTTTAGAATGACAATTAAAATAAATGTATCTGAATCTACTAGTCAGGACGTGACTCAAACTAATATTAAAAATACAATTAAAAATACAATGAACTTTATTACTACCTTTAGTAAAGGTAGTCATGTATGTGTAGATATTTTAGAGGAAAACTGGGAACTGTTTAAAATGTACCCACTTGTTTTTGAAAAATTGGGTGAAAGCCCAAGAGTGGTTTTTAGGAAAGGAGAGAACCTTAAAACATCTTTGGAAAGTTACAACACACCCCTAGTACGTAATCCAGGGATGTTAAAGTGTTATAACTGTAATTTTTGTAGACGTGGAGGAAACGAATAGTTTTCAGATTAATGGTATGTCTTATAAATTGGAACATAGATTTAACTGTAATTCCACCTTTATTATCTACTTGGCTAAATGTACATGCTGTCCAGTCTTCTATATAGGAAAAACAGAAAGAAGACTTAGAGACAGAATGTACGAACACTTGTATGCCATAAAGAAAGGTAAACATGAAAATGCTTTAGCTAAGCACATTTCTGTTTACAATAATCATACTTTCAACTTTGTGGCTATCGATCAAGTTAACATGGACTGCAGGGGAGGACCGAGACCACTTAAATTGATGAATTAGAACTGGTATGGCAAGTGAGGTTAAATGATTATAGTCACCCTGGAATAAATGGTTCTTGTTCTATCAGTAGTGTATTAAAACTGAACAGTTTTAAGAGGTGACTTGGTTTAAACATATTTCCACTAGCCTTTGTCAGTGGGCTTAAATTAATGATTATTTAATGCACTGTAGTTGAACCATTTAGATTATTATCAGTATTCTTGGCCCAAAACTTTTGGTTAACATGAGTAGCTGTGTGTTGCGCTACTTACTCTTTGTTTGATTCATTATCTTTATGACTCGAGAAGAATTGGTTACTGTCATTTTAAACTGAATGAACTGGATGTTTTATTTGGTCACATGGTAATGAAACTTTTAATTGCCTTGGTTTTATATATAAGGATATTCCTACAGGTTTTATTAGTTTCTGAGGAAGTCAGCTGATTTAGCTGACGAAAAGCGCTTTAAACATTTTGGAATAAACGTGCTATTTGGACTGTTTGGTTGCCTCCGTATCTGTTATTTTTTTGTTTTCTAGTTACTACCCAAGTTGTTTAGTAGTATTGTGAGTTAATGGCAACTAAAGTTTGATGCCTGCTCAGTCCCTGGGTTGAATGGACACTATTCCATCCTACCAGTCTTAAAGAAAAAAGCCTTAACATAAGGTTATGTTATGGGATATTTACATTTTCTATGATTATTGAAGCTTTTTATGTGTACATTTTCATGTGTGCATTTTTACGTGTGCATTTTTTACATGTGCATTTTTTATGTGTGTATTCTTATATAGAGAGCTTGACCATAGTATAACAACAACATTTTTACTGCTGTATTTTTTCGCTGCACTATTTTGTCAGTGCTGCATTCTTTACTGTTGCATTCACTGCTGTACCTTGTTAAGTTAGTTGATTAAGTATTGACCAATTGAGTATTGTTATGTTAAGTGGCTTGACTATTTAATTGTTAATCAATTAGTGCTGGGTTATTCTGATGAAGTTCCATTGTGGAATGAAAGCGCTAAATCTGTGTGCTGTATTGGAACATTAAAGAACTTGCTTTTTACCTTGGTAGTTCATGGATTTTTGGACTTTCCTGGTGACCAGTGTGCCTGACTAAGTGTTTTTTCTGTTATCTGTATCTTACAGCTGCAGGATCTGCATTACGACAAACTCACCACATCTGAAGTGTCCTTGCTATGCTATTACCTCTGTTCATACATGTCATTGCTGTGTCTACTGTTGTTGTCCTCCAGTAATGCTGTGTCCTTCTACCCCTGCATAGAACAGATGACATCAGCATCTCAGCCACGACCAACTGGAATTTGCATGCATTACCTATTGTGTGCTTTACCTCATTTGGAATGGTACATGTTGGCAAGTATGTGATTAATAATGCTGTGCTTATGCCTTTGTTTCCCTACAACAGTTGCATTGCAGCCCTCACTTCTGGTGCCAGATTCCCATGAGAACATGTCAGATGTGTGTTATGTTTGCATTCTTCACACATGTTATGTATGTTACATATGTAACATAATTGTCAACTCCTTGTTATATATACAGTCATTCCCTGAAAAGACCTCTTGGTAAGTCATTATCTGTAACACTGTAATGATATATATATATCTATCTATATATATATATCTATCTATATATATATATATATATATATATATATATATATATATATATATATATATATATATATGTATATATATATATATATATATATATATATATATATATAGAGAGAGAGAGAGAAAGATATATTTAGCAATATCTATATCTATCTACGTGTGTGTGTGTGTGTGTGTGTGTGTGTGTGTGTGTGTGTGTGTGTGTGCATGTATATATATATATATATATATATATATATATATATGTGTGTGTGTGTGTGTGTGTGTGTGTGTGTGTGTGTATATATATATATATATATATATATATATCTATATAGCTATATGAATATATATATATATATATATATATATATATATATATATATGTATATATATATATATATAGGAACACTACGAAAGCCCAAAACTTCAGAATACCGATGCCCACAATACCAACGCCCAGAAGAACGAATTTTCAGAATCCTGACAGCGAATAATGGAGATTACTGTATAGTGTGTAAAGGTAAGTTTGCCATTCTCCCAAGTGCAGTGTGATCTTGGAGTAGGTGCATTTAAGTTACAGGGGTATGGGGGGGTGCAGGGGCGCTTGCCCCCCCTGCATACATGTTGTTATTGCTGGTTTTGGGGGCTATTTTGTTGTTTTGTTGTTTTTTGTATTTTGTAGTTTCGTTCTTCTGGGCATCAGTATTTTTAGTGTCGGTATTGTGCGGTTTCGGGATTTAGTAGTGAATCTACATATATATATATATATATATATATATATATATATATATATATATATATGTCTACTTTTAAAACCTGAAGTTTCATAACTTAGAGTGTCTTATGGTTGAGACCATAGGATCAAGGTATTGAAAACTCAAAACTTTAAAAAAAGAATAAAAACTTTTTTTTTTACATTGTTGCAGGGAGGCAAGAACCCCCCCATACCCCCTGCTTATTAAATATAGCAACTCTGAGATCACACTACAGTGAGGAAAATGGTAACTATACCGTTCCGCGCTCTATGGCGATCTCCATTTAAACAGTTCGAAGCTTGTGATATTGACAACAGTTCTGCAGTATGTCCTGATTTAGTTTTGAGTTTGTATATTTTGACAATGGTCAGATATGAATGGGTTTCACAGAGGTATCTCCATTGTTGTAAGCCATACACACATACACCACTATGAGTCTTTCTGCATCCCTGTGTCACTTGTTGCCTGAGTTGATGATCCCTGTTGTGACATATTTGTATATTTTCCTACTGTTATATGTTAGAATTGTTATTATGCCTGATGCTCAGTGTGTACATCTACAAGGTAATTGCCATTAGATGCAAACTGTGCTGCTGTGGTGGGGTAATACCTGAACATCAATGTTTCATGTGTTTGCTTCTGTATGTGCAGCTTGTCATGACTGAAAGGTGTGTGTCAGATGCTGCCATGTTGACTGGGCCTGGACTTGTGGTCGCATCCTCCATCACCCACACCTGTTTCTTCTAGCCCCTGTGTTCTTCTGCTCCTCCTCTGATAGCTGTGCAACGTCATCTTCAGCCATCCGGGGTTCTTGTTGTAGTTCACCTACACCTTCAGCAGGAAGACATCCATTTGTTGTTGTTAACATATTGTGTAGCATGGTGTGCACAATAACAATCTGTGTAGCCTTTTCAGGTGTGTATTGCAGTGCAACGTGGATATGTCCAGACATCTAATCCTGGCTTTCAGTACACCAAAGACATGATCTTTGGAATTTAATTTTGTTGTATGCACACTATTGTAGGCTTCTTCTGTGGGGGTTGAAGCATCTCTGTACAGGGATCATTTGCCATGGCTCAAGTGGATAACCACAGTCACCTGCTGTGAGGAGGGAAATCGTACATGTTGTAATCATGAATAATGTTGACACGGATGTATTTAGCTTACTTCTTAGCTGCATCCCTGTGCTTACCCAGTAGTAGACCCTCAGGTATTTCACCTTGCTAGAATGCAGCCCACATATCAGTTTCCATCCATATGGCAGCATCATATATATTCCTGTGGTGTGTTGGCATGATGTTTCTGATGTTGCCATCTGCTGCACACAAAACTTGGCAATTCAGGGATTTCCACCACTTTCTATTGATGTATCTTTCTGCTTCTGGGTGCACAGGGATCTTAATGGGGATGTGGGTGCAGTCTATTGCATGAAAGTATAGAGAAAGTTTGGGATGTTATAGAAATAATGCATGACCATTTGCAGTTTCATGGATGTAGGTGGAAAGTGTATGTGTTGTGCTCATCTACCTTGGCGCACATTGCTGCCAGGAACTGTGCATGAATATGACTGGCAGCTGTCTGTGACACTCCTACATTATCTCTGATATTTCATTGGAATGTCCTGGATACCAGTATCCTTAGGCTTAGATACACTTTTGTTTCAAGAGCTATGGGACTGCCTCACAATGTGGGACACAGGGTGCACACAGACTGCACCAGCTGTCTATCTAAGCAGTAACTTTCAATGACTTCTTGATCCAACATTTGGTTTAGCTGTATCCTGGCTCTCTGTCTAACTGGCTGGCTTCTAGGATGTACAGCCAGATCCTCCTTTGTATCTTGCAGGACCATAGCCTGTTGCAGTTCATTCACTGTAGGAAGCATTTTTTTGTCAGTGTTGTTACAGAGTCCATTAGGATTGCATGTGAATAGCTTTCTTTCCTTGTGTTGTGTTATGTCATTCAAAGAGGATTTTGTAAACATAGTCGGTATTGCTCTTTATCATATTTAAGTTGCATTGGGTGCACATGATGTGTTTTGGAATACAACGGGCATGCGCAAATCCATAATTATCCTACACTGGATAGAGTATGTATACTGCTTGCAGCATATCTTCTGAAATCACATTCGCAGCTGCTGCTTTGATGTCTTCGTTTAGTGTGCTACAGTGTCTGCAACTTACTTTTGGAATACAGTCTATTATGTACATTAGAAATGTTGCAAAATGTAAAATAAAAACAGGCAGAGAAATAATATCATAACCTTAAAAAAACAAAAAATCCAACACTTTTCTGGGCATCTGTAAAAACTGTTCTCAATCTAGATCACAATGCCTAGCCAAATCCATTTCCAGCAAATCTTCCTTCATATATTGCAAAGCCATTCAAGAAACACTTCATACAACCCATAAATTCACCAATTAAGAATAATATTGAAGCCAACCCAGAGCTTCCACAACAATCTAACATTCAGATAGTTCATTTCGGTCTTCTGCCAGTCCCAGCTTACACTATTAGAAATTGCTTCCTCTGACTAACAGCCACCTCCATAGCCATTGATAATCTCCCTGCTGGATGCATTAAAACTGCTGATGTTGCACTAGCCTGCCTATACCAATACTAATAAATGATCTAGTCAAGAGTGCCATGCCCCAGCTATCTGAAAACATCCATGCTCTACCTTTACATAAAGGTTCCTTCTAAAGAATGCTCCAACTTTAAATCAAATACTGTCCATCCACACATATCCACTGAGCTTTGTAGAAACAGACATGCCTGGTGTCTGTTCTCAGATTTGTCTAAAGCTTTTAACAACATCTCTCCTCACAAGTTGTCAAAAAAACTTTTTATCCTTAGACTCTATGTCACATTCCTTTCCTATTTTCATAGCTATCTAAGTAACACATAATAAGCAGTCAATTGGCAAAACAAACATTCATCCTTTTATGTGTTTCTGCTGTGCCCAATGGTCCATACGTGGTCTACTGGGTTTTAATATATTCAACATCCATCTGTCTACAGTCTGTTTCAAACATATCACTGTATCTCACTATGCAGATAATTTTAGAGTTATCACTTCAGTCCCAAACGCAGGGGCGGCTCGTGGCATCGGACTGCCAGACTGCAGCCCCCTCAACTAAATAATAAAGTGAGAAAATCAAAATGTAAAAAAAAAAAAATACCTTTTTTTTTGTTTAAAACAAAATTCGAGTCTGCGACTCGGAAGTACGCGCATGCGCACTTTAACCGCCTCGGGCTGCGGAGGTTTTAAACAGATTTTTTTTGTTTTGTTTTGATTGCAGCCCGGCGGAGTCAATGAAGGCATCATTGTGATGCACAGAAGTCTATGCGGTTCCAAACTGCATAGAATTGGAAGGGGCTCGGACTGCGAAGTCCGCAGGCACGTCATGATGTGCTTGCTGGAATGCTGCGTTAAATGCTGCTGATTGGTTGTCGCTCTCTTCCCGGGCTTCATGTGCTGGGAAAAGAGTGAGAATCAATCAGGCAGTTATCAGCTTGACTTGTGGATTGTTTCATAACCTTTTTTTAAACTTTTTATCGGATTTTACTTTTTTTTTTATTTGGGTGGATTTTGTCAGCTGTGCTGCAGCCTGTGCTAGAAGGAAGAACAGAAGAACAAGAAGAAAGAAGAAAGAAGAAGAAAGAAAAGAAGAACAGAGTGAAGGTGCAGAATTAAAGTAAGTATTGTAATTTGTTATCAGACTGAACTGAACATATCTGGTTAAAGTGTCTGATATAGTAAATAACTCAGCTTTTTCAATATTCTAATGCCCTTCATAATGTTTACATACAGAAGGTATCTACTACACTTGTTTGATAAGATTTTGTTAAAACTAGTTGTGTATGTTATTGCAGAATCTTGCCACGTTCCTCTTCTAACTTTGTTCCCTTGTTTATTCTACTTATCAAACATGCATATGTTTGAGGAATTTTAAAAGCGGTAAAGAGACTGACAGCAATGGCTAGATGTATGTAGGCTGGATACCACTTTCCCATACCTTCTGCTATCACCTCTGACTGCATTCTCCTCATCAGTTACAATACATTCTGCAGCTAACCTTTGCCTATATGTTGCACAACTATAACATTCCCCTGTGCTCTGTGATTTCCTCTGTCTGACCCATATGCATACAGGCAGTGCCCTGGAGTAGCAGGACATTGGAATGCATCTCTGGCTATACAGTCTGCAGGTAAAAGAAGGTAATTCCCACTCCCTCTACAGTTCACTGGTAAGGACTTGACTTGAGTATTGTATTCATTTCTATACAATATCCGAGAAATATAATGTTAGCTCTTTAGAGAGTGTCCGGCAAAAAGCTACAAGAATGGTAAAGGGGATGGAAGTGAGCAGAGACTGCAGATACTGGTATATAATCCCACAACAATGAAGTAGATAGGACATAAACATGTTTTTGATCCATGCAAACAGAAAGGTAACTGGCTAATGAAAAGTTCTGAAAAAGAATAAATTGGTAAATGGTAGAAAATCTCAAAATAAGAGGAGTTAATTTCATTTTAGACATGAAGTAATAGCACTTCAAAGAAAGGGTAGTAGATAAGTGTAACTGGCTGTTGGAAAGACTGGAGTTTTCAGGAAGGCAAAGGATAGATGGAGTACTGATAAGGACACAAGTGGAAGGCCATTTGAAAACTTATTGGATGCTGTCATGCAGATGAAATAAACCAGATGTATTTTTATTCTGCCATTTTTAGAAATTTCTATACCTATTTAAGATAATTTTTGAATGCTCTTGACATTTCATAAATTCATAGGTAATTAATTACTAGGCTATTAATCTGTGAGAATCTCATGAAGCCTAACCTTAAATTCTCACAGTGATATTTAGCCCTTACATTTTGTGCAAAAATAATCCAGATGTACAGAACAAGGATACGTTGAGATGTTTATATACAGACTCTATCCATACCTCTCAGTGTCTTAGTGCAAGAAATCTGAAAAAAGCTTAGGGGGCAAATACACAAAATATAGGGAGAGATTTTAAATATTGCTCACATAAACTTAGAAAGTTGTTGAATAACAGGTTCTGTGCTTGCATGCATTTTCTTTGGGTTATAAAGTCTGAAACTCAAATGTATATTATTGTTTAGTGACTTCAGTCCTCAGCGATTTGCCAGAAAACCACACATTTTATGATAACAGACCAAAAATATGCGGCAAAAATCTGGACATTCTGCAAAAATCTGGACAGTTGAGAGGTACAAGGGTGTTAAAATAGGGGTGGATTTGCAATTATCCATGCATTCATCCAAATCACATTTAAGTAGAATAAGAAAAGTACCTTGCTGAATGTGATGATTAAGACGGTGTCACAGAAGCAGATTTTCCTGATACATACCTGGCCCTACAACATGTTCTGTCTATATCGTAGAAAAGATTGAGGTCTCTTGAGACAGTGCTTATGCCACTGCTTGGCTTGTGAATGTATAATAGGTCTGACAAGATGGGGGTCTGTTGAAGCTCTATATGCCAGGCAGAGGTTGCCTCTCAGTAGCCTGCATGATACTGAGAATCTGAACAAGCCCTTTAAAGTATCCACATAGATTTATAATGTAAGATCTTGATTTTCTTAGTGAGGAAGAGTTGGAGTTATTCCAGCTGTGACACATGTTTGGACAAGTGCGTACTGAAAGGGGCATTTTACTCAATGATCAGCCTAATGAGTGCCACTGTGCTTGGCACTCATTAGGCCAATCATTGAGTATAAAAATCAACCTAATGAGTACCAAGTACAATGGAATGATTACATCCTTGAACGTAGATACCATGGCTTTAGATATAAGCAGGGGTGGCTCCTGCTATAGGACTGCAGGACTGCAACCCCCCACCTGTAAAATAAAAGAATAAAGAAATATAAAGAAATAAAAAATGAAATAACAAAAGTAAAAAAATAAATCGTGAGTCCCAGAACTCTACGCATGTGCACTTGGAGTTCCTGGTACTCACAGAGCTACAGACTGCTTGCATTAGGCAGTCTGAACAGGGAAGAAAGGCATTTCTGCCCTGCAGCCTCAGAAGTCTGTGCGGTGACGGCCGCACAGAATGGAAGGACACTGGACTGTATCCCCTGCAGCCTACTCTCGCAGAGCCAGGAAACCCCAGCCTACTATCAGAGCCAACCAGCCATTTTGCACGGGCAGGCTAAGGAAACCAGCTGCTGATGTTGATTCTGTGGATTATTCAGGAAGGGAAGGAGATCAGACATTGATTCTGCTGTGGGGTATTCAGGTAAGGACTGCAGTGTGTGTATGTGTGTGTGTGTGTGTAATTCCCCAGTTGCTATATACTGGTAAATAGCAAATACATGGTGGTGGGTAGAGAATACTCAGACTTGAACCCTGTACCTTGGGTGCAGGTGGCAAGGGCCTTAATTCCCTACCCACCACCATTTGTAAAAAGTTTGCAGATTTTTGCCTCATATTTGTTCTGTTCCTCATAAAATCTGTGGTTTCTGTATGTTTGTTTTAACTTGAAAAGTCAGTAGTGCAGTGGTGCACTGATAGCACTGTTGCCTAACAGCTACAGGTTCTCTGGTTTGATTCTTGGCTGTGGTGCCTTCTGTGTAGAGTCTGCATGTCTTCCCATCTTACAAAGACGTGTCTGGAGTATTTTTCCTTGCTCTGCTGAAAATTGGCTTTTGTTCAAGTCAGACTTTCCTGGTTAACAAATGTTAAATAAAAATAACAGGCATTTGAATTTCAGACTTCATATTCTTCAGAACATACATGGTAACACAAAATCTATTATTCCAGCAATTTTCTAAGTTTATAACATGGATATTTGAAATTTGTCCCTATTTCTGGGAGGGTATTCCCCCATTATTGGCTTCGTCCAGGTTCTTTGTGCTAAGGTTGAGAGCTATGGTGAGAACTGAATTCACTGAATATGTTTGGGGGCTGTATTCCCCCATTACTGGCTTTGTTCACGTGTTTTTTGCTATGAGGTTGAGAGCTATAGTGAGAACTGAATTCACTAAATGGTAGCCATTTAAGTTTCAGTCTTCCTCTCTTTCACAAAACAGCTGATTTGGCATATTGGCATGTTGCTCTGACTGTTTTGCACAGGGTCCACTGGGTTCAAGACGTGGCAGTGAAATGTATGGTAGTAACACAGAATTTTGTTCTAGCAACTTTCCAACATTATACAAGCAATGTTTAAAATGTGTCCCTGGTTCTTGGGCTTTTGTCCCCCCAATAAATTTTGGCTTTTTCCAGATTTCTTGTGCTGCAAACATCAGAGATAAGGCTGAGTGTCGAGTAGATTTTACAAGGAGCTGAGAGCTGCAGGGGAACAAAAGTTTAGTCTGCTTGCATTGTTAATAGCACAACAGGTGGTGTACTTGCTTTTGATGCAGAAGGGTGTGAGTTCTGCTCCCACAGTATGTAGATGCATTGCTGATACTGTACTGCCTTATAAAGGGGGTGGATGCTGCAGTCCTTTTTGGTGAAGATGCCTAGTAACTATGAACCTGTTATCAGTTTGTCATCCATTCCCTATTGCAATATTGCTAGCTTATCATTTTTTTAATGCAACATAGGCAATTTATTCTTCAAGGGCAACAGGCACTTTATTTGTAGATGAAACAATGACATATAAAGTTGTTTGCTAGCAGCAACCTCTTCATTAGTTACAGATTTCTTTAATTTGGAATTATTTAGACGGCTTTTACTTCTTCAGAGATTGTGTATATTTACTGATACTGGTGGACTGTAAAAGTTTGACTAGATTTTTATGATAGAAATGTTCTGAATTGGGAAGTTTTGTCATTATTGCTGCATGCATTTTGTTTCATTGTTTACTGGAAAAATGTTCAAAACAATAAATTTAAAATGCCTTCTAACAACTGTACTGTATTGTACAAGGTCAGGAAGGTGTATCAAAGAGCGTGCGTATGTTTTGTGTTCAAGGGGCCTATGATTTGAAAACAGCCCAAAGTAAATTTTTTTCTGCCACTGGCAAAATGGATTTTCTTTGAATGTGGGTTTCAATGCTGTTTCAATGAATGTGAGTTTCAAGATCAGAGAAGTTTTAATGCTAAGTCTATTTTCATTGTGAGATTGCATTGCTTTGTTTAGCAGGTATCTAGTAGAGTTTGTGCTGTAAAATGCAAAATAAAACTTTCAAATGAAATACAGATCATCACATAAGTAAAGCAGTATGCACATTACAGTGTTTATGGTAAACAGGATGAAATAACCAAGGAATGGGACAATGGAATGACTGCAGGGGTGAGGCGCCATTCAACCATAAGTTTGTGAGGGGGGGGGGACAGCAAACTCAGACAGCTGAACTATATCTCTCAACTGTCCAGATTTTTGCAGAATGAATAGATTTTTGCTTCTTATTTTTGGTTTGTTCCTCATAAAATTTGTGGTTTTCTGACAAATCATTTAGGAATGAAATCACTAAATAATGACAGGCATTGAGTTTCAGACGTCATAACCTTCAGAAAAATGCATGCTAAAGCAAGACGTGTTATTCTATCAACTGTCTTAAGTTTATACAAGAGCAATTTTTAGTACTGTTTGTATGTCCCCCAATATATTTGGCCTTGTCCAGGTTTCCTGCATTAAGAAGTTGAGAGGTATGTGCAAATAAATCGCTTTATAGAATTAGGAATATTCAAACCTCAACCGTCCCCAATTTTGGCTCAAAATGTTGCTCTCCCCCTAATAATCCCTCTGCAAAATGGCAATTTAGGAAGAAAATATGGAGGGTTTCAATTATAAATAACTAATGATCAGAGTTATAGTTTGCTTTTATTTTAGAAATGCATGTAGATGCTCTTATTTTGTCAGCTGCTCAATTTAACAGTACTGATATTAAAAAGGTGTCCCTTCTTTGACAGGATACCGGCTGTATTGTGTGGCAATTGTATATTTTTGCATCACATTTTTGGTCCGTTTTTCATAAAAGTGTGGTTTTCTGGAAAATTAGTGGCAAATCATTAAAGACTGAAGTTAGAAAATAATGGTAGACATTTGAGTTTCAGATTTCATACCTTTCAGAAAATTCATACTAATGCAAGACCTACTACTATTCTATTATTTTTCTAAGTTTATAAGAGAAATATTTAAAAACTGTCCTTATTTTTGGGCCTGTGTCCCACTTCTATGTATGGCTTTATCCAGATTTCATGCTCTGAGGTTGAGAGGTATGAGTGTCAGAGACATCACCGTCAACCAGAGACATTTCAAATTGTGACATACGTGTTACACCCCACTCCCCATTGTAGTGGCTCTGGATGTGTCCAAGCAAGGCAAGGAGCAGTTATGCAGTTATGTGTGCAGAGTATTCCCCCATCCAAGGTAGACCACAAGTATGACTGTGGCTTTTCATCTGTCCTTGATTTTGCAGAATGTTCTGTTTTTCTGTCATATTTTTATACTGTTGATTTATGCTTCTTATTATTCAGAAAATGCATGCTGTTGCAGTGCCCTGTTGCTCTGTGTTTAAGTAGCAATGCTTTAATGATAATCAGGTAAGCTTCTCGAAGATTGTAAGATGCAAGTAAGCTTTAATAAGCATACTGTTAAAGAATTACAAACATTGAAAGCCTTTTCATTGTTGCCATGCAGAGAATATTTACATAACTAGATAACGTATAAGCCTTAGGTATTGAAATGCATATGACAGCATTTGTAATAAAGGACAGGATTGCAGTATTTTCAGAAGCTCATTACATTTGTTGGAGACTTGTAGTCATCTTTGCAGACTTTACCCATAAACTAAACAGAATGCCAGTCTATCATGTGTGGTTCATAACTTGTGCAGTAATCCTTTAAGCAATTTATCTTGAGCTTGTTTCTTGTTTGCTGTTCATTTTTTACTTTGATCATGTCTTCCCCATGAAACAAGTAGATAGTTGTTGTCAGGCAGCAGGTCTTTTTTGGATAAGAAACATTTTTACAAGTGGGGATATCACAGAGATTGCTACTTTCAGCATGTTACTTGGTAATTTTATAAAGCTGAATATAAATTATAATTAGAACTGCAGTGCCAGGAGAAGTGGCTTGAGTTGAGGGATGCTTGGTTTTTTTTATACTTGATTTTGACTGGCATTCCAGTAATGTATTTAAAAAGTAATTTATTTTTTCATGCCTCACAACCTTTGTGTTTCCATCTAGATATTAAGTAAGTTGTCATGTAGCCAATTCATTGAAATATTTTTTCTTCTACACTTCATTTTGTCTTGATTGGACTCTTGTAATGATGGTTTGGCACCCAGGGCAGTGTGTTTAATTAAAGTTCCAGTTGTTGTGGTTTTGAGCATATCCCCACCCCTTTCTAGTTGACCACACCCCTTCCCATTGGCCCCACCCATTCAGCTGTCTCCTGCAGCCCCCCTTTAATTTGAAGTCACCAGCTGCCACTGCCCAAACATAAGCAAACTTCAGAAACTAACCCAAGAATCCTTCATATCCCTGAATCCAAGCTTGAGAGCACCCAATTGCTATTCAATGCAAAAAAAAAAAAAAAAAGAATTGTTCCTGTTCACCCGTAAGTCAAGCAATATTGTTGTTAATGTGGAAGACTTAACTGTTGGGATCATAATAGATGACAACATGAAATCTAATTTCTATGTAAAACTAGCTGTCAATATATATATATATATATATATATATATATATATATATATATATATATATATATATATAAATACACACACACACACACACACACACACACACACACACACACACACACACACACACACGTAAAATGGGTACTGTTATTTATAACCAAACCCTACCTCACAGACAGGAGTAAAGACAATATATCAAAACACCTGCCTTCTACATTACTATATGCATCTGCAGTCTTTACAAATCTGCAATCCATCCAAAACATCAAACTTGACAATGCTACTATTACATAGTGAGATTTGCTGTAAAATACCCCTGTTGAACTCATCACTGTATAACCCTCAGACATCTTAACTGGACTGAATTATCACATTCTGCATTATTCTCAGCTACTGGATGCACACATCCTCAAATACAAACAGGATGACTGCCTTGCTTTAAAGTTCTGTCTGACTATAAGTCTCCACTCAAAAGACAAAGTATAACTTAGTTTAAATAAATCTAAATCTAAAACTAGGTGTTACTACCAACAGCTGACAAGTGAAGCTTGGGGGACAGAGGCAGATTACCAAATGGAGTGCCACCACATTCTGGTTCCCTTGGCTATAAACTTAATAGGAGCCTGATAACCCATTAGTGAATGACAGGTGATTAAGAGCTCTACTCAGGAGGGATTTAGTGTGAATCAGAATTGGTCTAATTATACAATTCTATTAATTATGCACGTCTCTTAATTATGTATGTCTCTTAATTAACTTATCAGGGAATTATCATGGAATTAATCAATCAGGACATAGGGAACTTCACAAAGACTGAAGCAGAATTTTACGTTGGTTCCTGGTTTGTTACATAGGGAACCTCCAAACACTGGACCCATCACAGTTTGGATTTGTCAAGGGCTGGTCATGCTTACTCATCCTGGTGGATTTTTTTGAAATGATCACCAAAGGAATGGATAAAGGCAAAATGGTACATGCCACATACCTCAACCTGGCCAAAGCTTTTGACACAATTTCCCTCTCAGGCACAATATGAAAGCTAAATAAACTGACATAAACTCATATATTACCCGTTGGATTATCAACTGGTTCATAGACAGGATGCAGATAATCAAAATAGGAGAAATTACCTCCACAAAGGGGCCACTCATCAGTAGAGTCACCCAGAAATATGTGCTAGGAACCTTTTCTGTTTGGCATCTACTTTTTTAAACTAAAAACCAATATCAAAAGTCTCTAGCTGACTATGATTGCAGATAATTGCAAGCTAGGAGCAGTCATTAAATCATTAAATCCCCAAATGACTTAGCCATCCTACAGGAAGGTTTGTCTCAAATAAATAACTTGTGTCAAAATCATGTTCTGAAACTAAATGACAAAAAATTCATTATTGTATCTTTTGGGAAGTCATTTACCCCAGGGAACTACCATATTTTCAATACGTCCCTAAGAGCTGACCCAGCTGATTTGAATTTTAGAGCTTATGTGGACAGTGACCTAATGTTTGACCAACATGTGCCTATTGTTGTAAAAACATCCTTCTATATTGCACAGGTTATAAACAAAGATACTCTGTCTTGATTTAGGGATGTCATTCCCTTTACTCAACCCTCATTAGGCCAGTCATTTAGTATAATGCCCACTTTGGCATGTATCTGTCCACAAACATGCAACAACTGGAACACCCACAGAGATACCGAACTAAAAGGATACAAGGCCTAAATACCATGTTCTACATGGACCAAATCAAGACTCTGTCACGATATCCGATATCTACCGACTGCTAAGAGGTGACGTATCTGGGATACAAGGCATCCTTTGACCCATTATTGATGGATTTAATGCACATCAGCAAATCAAATGGCATCAGAAATATTTGGTCTAGGGATCTAAACCTCTTTTTCAACATCACAAAACAGTTTGGAATGACAGGTATATTTCTCAGAGGATATTGTTGCTGTGGAAGAGACTTCCCATCCACATAAAACAAAGTTAATCCCTGTCCATTTTCCAGCGTAACTTAGATCTATGGATGGTAAACAGAAATTTGCCATAGGACTGTCCCCTGTGCTACTAATGGACAAATGCAGCTCCTAAATGCCTTAAGCCATGAATTGGTCTCCTCAAATTATCTATGGTGTGATTATAGTTATTCTCATTAGGGGAAATAAATAATTATCAACCATGGGATGGGTAAGGCCAATCTATAACCAAAATGGACTATGTTATTTCAAGTACAAAAAGAGAAACTGGCTTGGTTTAAAATGGCCCACAAAGGCAGCTAGCATCGTACTTTCCTATGAAACTTTAATTGCATTATAGATACACTGTGCAACAATTCTAAACTGAGTAGAAGCTCTAAGGAACGTCTATGAATTAGCCATTTCTAGAGTAACAGGAGCCTAAAACTAGAAAAACACTGTTGGTTTGTTACTCTAATGCAAGAGTCATCCATGGCCACTCCTTTTTTCTTTCAAACCCAGCAATGCCTTTATATTCTAGAAAGGGATTAAAGTAACCCAAATGCTGTATTAATAAGTCTATTACACTGTGCACAGTGAATGCACGAGTGCAGGCTGCTAACCATTCATTGCTGAAGGGTTACAAAAAATGTGAGTAGTCCAGTTTGCGTATCAGAGGCCTGTAGACTTAACAACCATATTTGTTACGTAAATCATAGAAACAATACCATTTTTTTTTCAGATTATGCCAAAATCACCTTTTTATAATTTCTATATGCTATCTGGATAGATATTCTGCTGATATTTGATTCTTCTGTTTTTGTTCAATTCCTTTTTCTTTGTTGTTCTCTGACTATTTATTTATGCCTTTATTTATTTGATGATCAGTTATGTGAGCTGGCGTTTTGCCCATTTTTATCTAGAATCTAAGCCAAAGGTATTTCCACAAACAGTAAAACATTATATATAAAGAAGAATGCAAGAAGACAATACCAAGTTAGAGATTATTAATACTGTGATTAAGCACAAAGTGTACAGAGGAAATGATGCACAAGTAAGTAATGCTCACATCTACAAAAGAACAGCTGAGCAGGTATGAAGAAAATAAAAGCTGAAAACAGTGTAATGCTACATAAGTTATTAAGAACAAAACAATATGTAACAGCTATGAAAATATACAGGTGACAAAAATGTGAGTCCCACATAGCACAGCCACCCATCTGTATAGGGATCTCCAACAGACGCTTTAAAACATAATAACTTGAGCAAATTAAGCACTATTTTTCATAACCAGTCTAATCACGGCTTATTCAACAATCTTAATTTAAGCTTAGAATGGAATGGCAGTATTAAAAAAGAAAGACAAAAATGCTTTCAGTAGCTATCACGCCACTGGTTGGAGACGCTTCTTTTACTAGTTACAAAGGAAAAGGATGCTTTTGTTAGCTCTCTATGGAGACTGGCCTTTAATTATTTTAGGATATTAATTTTTCAAATATACATTTGATTTCAAAGTGCAGGCCTCATCTTCTAAAATATTTTTCTCTCAAACAGTAGAATTAAAGAGAGGCCGTCTTAGGCTTATGACACCTTTTCTGGAGCTCTAAATGATTGTGAGTGCTTAATTGATTGTTTATACCTTGCAAAAGAGGAAAAAAAATCAAAGTTTGGGAACTTAAAGTAGGTGATGTGAAAGAATAAAGGTAGCATGGTCTGACAACGAAAGGCACCTGACTTTCTGAAGTGAAAAACGACAGCTGAGAGATTCAGTTGCACCCACAAAAATTATTTAGAGCTATTTAAAGTTGATTGTTATTTGGCATACATTCCAAAAATGATTTACTCGTATAATCTTCAAAAATCAAATTGCTGTTATGAAAGGAGTCATGCAGATGGGTATGCCTGCCAGTGATTTTGCTTCTTAAGATAGTAGATGCAATCATTTATAACAAAACTGTAACAAAGAAAGCACTTCTCTTTTGACAAGATCAGTTTACTAATAGAAGTTGGGGGTAATAGTTAGTGAAACGAATATATTGCCAGGCAAATACCTACAGGCCTGTGTAGTCAAGAAGAATGGATAAAGTTAAAATGAGCATCTCTTACCCTTTAGTGAGTTTTAAACAACATAACAGACATATTTGCATTGATTTTAAGGCTGCTGTCAAGGAAGTAATTTTATATAACATCTTTTTGAAAGATATTTTGAGTAACTTTTAGAAGTAAAGACTACTACCAGCAACACTAAATCATCAGAGTTGATGATACCCTTTACTATAAAAGATAAGGTCATTAATATACATTTTGAAAATAAAACAGGCCCATGACCTGATCTCTGTGGAGCACCTGCTTTATAGCAACCACCATTTATTAGACTAGTACTGATATGGTCTTTGAAGATTCAGTGATGCAGGTAATTAATTGTCAAACCAGTGGAGGACTGAACACAAGCTGCTCCAATTTACATGAAAGATAAGAGAAGAACACTTGACCAAAAGCCGTACAGTATGCAACAGAAAATGCCCCACTAGGTACACGTCTTGTAAAACAAATTCTTAAATAACATTGTAAAGCACCATCAGTGTGCTGCTGATTGCCTGAGCTAGTGCCTGATGGCATTGGCAGGCCCATCATTAGTAATCTACTTAAACAGTGCCAGCTCTCATCATAAATATTTTGACAAGCATCAGGAGGAGAAAAATGGAATAGAATTCAGCAGAAGGCACACTTTACAAGCGAAGTAAAATAATCTAGTGTTGTGGCTTTAAATTAAAATGTATTACTTCGACAAAACAAATCTGCTTTTCACAAAAAATTATTTTATTAATACAATAGAAGAAATATAGTTAAGACCAAAATATCAGAATTAAGGTATGTGATAAAAAGTCTAGTTTTATAATACATCATTCACACCATGAAACACTGATAACTCCACATGACAATATTTCCTTACTGTCACCATTGTCCTACTGTTGTGTACAATTTTTTAAAGAGAAAATTTTATTTCATGTTGTGATATGTCAAAACATCACAGAAAATGAGTGCAGTGCTATACAATATTCTCCTTTAATTTGAGGTACATTTGTATGGGAAAAGACTGTCAAAGACTCACAATAAAATTGTAAAAGGGCTCATCTGAGATTTGAACCTTGGACCTCCTACACCCAAAGTGAGAATCATATCCCTAAACCAATCATACAGAAAAGGTGTAACTGCTCAGCATGAGGGAACTGAAAACCCTTTTCTTCTGTGTGAGAGGTAGGGACGGATACATGACCTGAGACTGGTGAAGAAGGCACCTTCCATCTCTGAAAACGTCTGTTAAGACAAGCTGTTACAGCTGTATATTCTAAAAATCACACCTAAGGTCTTGCTAAGTTACTATACTGTTCTTTGAATGCTCACATCACAAGCAACTTTCTATCATGTCCTTGTTTCAGATGTTTTGACATTAACTCTCACTAGACCAAAGCATTTAAAATACATACTTTACTTTTTTGTAATTTAAAACCATGGACAATATGTATGAATTTCTAGTGTAGAATATTTCAGAGTGAAGATTGCCTAGAGAATAAGATAGCGAATATAACACATCTGACCTTTTCAAAGTGTGATAATGTGTTTCCATCTTTATTATTTCTGTCCTGAAACCAGTAACCTGATAAATGTATATGTCAGTCTTGTAGTTGCCATTTTCAGATAAAATAAATAAAAACAACTGTACAATTCCATTCCCCTAAGAGAAATAAATACACAAAATGCAATCTGTTTGACAATATCTTTTCCTTTCTTTAAGTACACTGTCAGTTATATAGTGAATTATTTAGTTAAGAATGATAAATGTGGCAATAAACACAGATTTAAAATACACTGTAGGGATTGTTTTTATTTACATACGTAATTTACCTGCTTATGTACAACAGGGGAAGTAAACAAAAGGGATGGTTAATATGAAATACCACAATTAAAGTTAGAAGAATGTTATATAATTGTTTTTAATAAGATGAAATGTGCTGGGTAGTAAAATATATGGGAACTTCAACCCTTTTGTCAAAGAATAGGTTCAGGTAGTATAATAGGAGCCTAAGGGACATTTTAAAGCTTTTATCAACAAAACTAATACTGTGAATTTTACTTCTATGCTAAATCACAAAAATAGTGTAGTCAGTTTCTACACTATGAATACCTACACATTCACTCTCTGAAAATTGTGTCACATGTCCTAAAGGGACCCTGAATAAGAATTACAGTGGTTTATCTAAATTAATGTTTCCCGAATTTTTAATAGTACTCTTCTTTATGTATGGTTTTCAAGAGTGATTTCATAGGTAGAACAGATATTTCATAAAATCACAAAGCTGTAACTTCATAATGTGTACCAAATCTAGAACATGCAGTGGGAGCCTGAAATTATTTAGTGCTGACACTCTAAATAAAGACTTAACACAGTCCGTAAGTTTCCTGTCTATTTTTGCATACATTTTATTCTGCCCAGTCTAAAAATAATGTTTCCAAAAAATCTATATGAGAGATCTACAAATAAATTAAAAATAAGATATGTTGTACAGTATGAGATTATAAAATAAATAACTGACATTAGTTTTCATTACAATGTTAACGGACAAAACAGACATGGCATTAGTGATGGTATTTTACAGGTGGTCACTCATGCAAGGGACAAGGGGCGATAAAGGAAACATGCCCACGTCACAGCTAAATCACAGATTCACTTGTAGAGAGCATTGTGGTGTGGCCAAAGCACTTGCTATGAAGTGCAGATAATTCAATTGATCGTAATCTGAGGAAAAATAAACAATTTCAATAACTGGCTTAGCTTTGGGTGTCATTTGAAGGGGATATAATATTAGTCAGCCTGAGAGGACATGATTGACAACCTATGGTGCTTCACCAGAGATTATCTGAACGTGTCCCCTTTAGATTTTTGAATTCTGCTAAGAAACTCTCTACCTCCTTTTTTGGCAATGCCAACGAGCTACACCTACCACTATGACTATATGAGCAAAGGATAATGTGAAGGTGATAATGATCAATGATAGGAGCTGAAACAAAACATTCCACTCTCCGCAGGCCTTCCTCACCTTGGATTATGTAGCCAGCTGTGTAGTGACCGAGGCATGGTGTAAATCAGTGGACAGTAATCCAGCTGCGCAGGGCTATAATGCTTTTCATACATCGCTACAATGCAAGAGAGATAAAAAGTAGAGGTGTCTTAATGCTTATCCAGAAGTCTTTCATCTAATTTAGTCATAGAGGTGTCACAATGCTCATCCAGAAGTCTTTCATTTAATTTGGTCATAGAGGTGTCACAATGCTCATCCAGAAGTCTTTCATTTAATTTGGTCATAGAGGTGTCTCAATGCTTATTCAGAAGTCTTTCATTTAATTTGGTCAAACAGCATGATGCATTGCAACTTCTTTATGCCTAACTCACTCCCTTACCACATTATAGCCAGTTATAGAACTCCCTCTATGACCCACGATACCCATAACATCTGCTTACAAGAACTGGAGTCACTCAGCATTATACCCAATACATTTTTCCTGGGTGATTTTAACTATGCAATTATAAACTGAGAAATCTACACCACTACTAATGAGCTAGCATAGAAATTTCTGGGTTATGTTAATACAAATTCTCTGGAACTGCTAGTGAGAGAGTACCCCTACAGAAAACAACATCTTTGACCTTATCTTTACAAATATGGGTAGTTCATGCTCCACCCTTTGTGTTTCATTTTCACTCATCAGATCAGACCATTAAACTGTTTCCCTTGAAATTAAATGAAACCTGAGACCCTGGCAGCACCTGGAATCTGTGGAAACTTCTACAAGGCAAACTACCTACTTCTAAATGATACCGTGGGAGGTTTAAAATCCCCCCAAACTTAGTGATCTCTGCCGAGTATGTGGAATTGTGCACCACTAATTTGTACCAGCATGTCAAAAACTGCATAAAAGTAGCTGCACCCCATAAGAACAAGCCTAAGGCTAACCCCAGAAACAGCCCTCCCTGATAGAATCACTACATTAATAAACTTTATAAAAAAAGGAAAAGATTTTTAGCCAAAAATGAAAAGATGAGCTTACATCAGGCCAGATCCACTATTATTAATATAAAAAAACATGTACACCAAACCTGAAGACATAACAAATCTACTAGTGGATGCATTTATCTAGAACTTCAACCCTCTTTCTTCCCCTATTACCTCACAAGTAACTCCAGTAAGTGATATCCCCCAGCTTTCTCACAAGTCCTGAAAACACTTTTAAATTCCAGGAATACTGTAACAATGTGACCTGACAATATTTCAGGATGGGTCATAAATAGCATGAAGCATGAATTAGCTATGTATCTAACAACACTGTTCAGCTACAGCCTCCAGACAAGCTTTGTGAGAATGGAGGATATCAATGGTCATACCCCTACATGGGGAGGGGGCTTCCACTGACCCAGGTACTTTACCAACCTATAAATATGATCACCCTCATTTGTAAGACTAGTTATACAATTAATCAATAAGGACATATGGAACCTACAAACACTGGACCCGTCCCAGTTTGGGTTCATCAAAGTCAGG
Source organism: Protopterus annectens (assembly GCF_019279795.1). Taxonomy (NCBI): domain Eukaryota; kingdom Metazoa; phylum Chordata; order Ceratodontiformes; family Protopteridae; genus Protopterus; species Protopterus annectens. The sequence goes on from NC_056749.1 coordinate 829,678,836, forward strand.
TCTTGCCTATTCAACCTGGAAGACATCTTTTCAAAGTTTACTAAAGCAATGGATGAAGACAAGAAGGTGCACACTGCTTACCTAGACCTGGCCAAAGCTTTTGACACAATACTTTACACAGACATAGTGGAGTGGCTTACCCAACTTGGAATAACACCTTATATCACTCACTGGATTGCCAGCTGGTTCACAGATAAGAATCAGGAGTTCAAGACACTCCACAAAAGACCAATCACCAGTGGTGTCACACAGGACTAGATGTTTTGAACTCTCCTGTTTGGCATCTATTTCTCAGGGTTAAAGGAAAACACCAAGGGCCCCTGGCTGACAAATCTGTGGAACATTGCAATGCAATGGGGAGCAGTCAGTGAATCCCCAAATAGGCTCATATGTGTTTACTAGACTAATTACCACAAGGGCCTTTTTAAGCCTAGCCATGCATCCCAAATCTCTGGCAAGTTCTGATACCCTTGATAAGTGTAAGCATGGGCCTGGGAGATGAACCATTTATAGGTTACATGTGTCCATTAGAGACATAGGTGCCAAAACAGGGATGAATTTCTGTTTTTCCCACCCAATTGTCCAAGTTGCACTTGAATTGTGTTAGGGAGGAACTCTGCTTCACATGGACAGAGATCCTGTTTCATAGATGGGGTTGTCTCTGGGATACATACCTATCTTGCCAGCAGGTCCTATTTATATCACAGGATAGGTTTAATTAAGACTTTAGAATGGGCAATTCTGGTGCTGTTTGTTTTGTGGATATGCAGGAGGTCCATCAGAGTGAGGTCTGATAATGTCCTGTATACCAAGCATAGATCTCCCTTCAAAAGCCTGTAGGAGACAGAAATACAGGGATAGGGCCTTGAGGCAGTCTGCATAGGACATTTTACTTATGCTCTGTATTCTTTTAGTGAGGAATCTCTGTGGACATTCCAATTATAGGATATGGCTGGTTATGTACATACCAAAGGGGGCATTATACTCAATGATAGGTCTGATGAACACCAAATACAGTGGAACAATGACTTCCTTGGACTTAGATACCATAACTTTGTTTATAAGTTGCACAACATAGAATGATTTCCTTACCACAGTAGACACCTGATCGTCAAAAGCTAGATTACTATCTATGTGTGTCCCTACGTCCTTGACTACTGGGTCAGCTCTAAGGGGTGTGTTGTCAATATGATAGTTACCAGGGATGGATGACTTCTCAAAGGATATTATTATACATTTCTTGGCATTTAGTTTTAGTCCATGGCTCTGACGTCAGATGTTTGTCTGTGTCAGCCCCTCCTGGAGAACATTTGTTTCAGTGTGAGAATCAATGACAGCTCCTAATTTGCAATCATCTGCAAATTTTCTCAGCCAGAGACTACTGACATTGGCTCTTACTTCTGAGATGTAAAGTGGGTTGCCACCTTTTCAAATGCCCAAAGTGGGACATTTTTAAGTCAAGCGTCGGATTTTTCAGGGCGAAACATACCCATGGCCAGTACAAAGGACAAAATTTAACTTTTTTTGCCTAAATAATAGCTTATTATTGTAGCATTTGAGTTGCTTATTCTGTTTCTTATAACATTTATGTGTTTTAGATACAGAATAACTGTTTTATGCAATTATTTCATAAAATAAAGGAAATAATTTTGTCCTAAATTCTCAGGACATTTGCCATTTTTACAATTTTTCTGCAGGACATAACTGCCCAAAGAGGGACTGTCCCTCGCAAAGTGGGACAGGTGGTAACCCTAGAAGTAAATGCCAAAAAGGAGTGGTCCATGGACTGATCCTTGAGGGACTCCACTTTTGACTGGCCTCTTTGTAGAGGTGGACTCCCCAAATCTAACTTCCTAGGTGTTGTCTATGAGCCAGTTGGCTATCTACTGGGTAACATATGGGTCTGTACCTAACTTCTTGAGTTTGTCAACAATGTTTGAGTGGAGTATTGTCAAATCCCTTGACCAGGTCAGGGTAGGCAGTGTGAATGATTTTGCCCTCATCCATTGCTTTGCTGACCCTCTCAAAGAAGTTCACCAGGCTGAGTAGGCATGATCTCCCCTTGATGAAACCAAACTGAGTTTGATCCAGTGTGTGGAGGTTTACTATATCTCTAGTGATCATCTCCATGATAATTCTTTCCATGGATTTACATACAAGACTAGTGAGACTTATGGGTCTGTAGTTTCCAGGGTCTGTAGATGGCCCACCTTTGTGCAGAGGGATGACTGCTGCCTTTCACCATTCATGATGCACAAAGTCTGTTTGGAAGCTACAGTTAAACAGTAATTTCAGAGGCCCTGATAGATCATGTTTCATGCTATTTAGGGAATCCTGGGATATTGTCTGGGTCCATTGATGTAGTGTTCTTGGTCTTAGAGAGAGCATTAAGGACCTGTACCCCAGTGATAGTAAGAGGAGTTATATTTGATGATATTTCCTGAGGGAAGGTTGAGGGGGAGAGAAGGGTAAAGTTGGAGCTGAATTTATAAACCAGGAGGTTTGCTATATCTTCTGGCTCAGTATAAATGGGCCCATTTACAATGAGCTCTGCACACAATTGTATATTGCTTTTGAGGTTGTGGCCATAGCTAAAGAATGCTTTGTGGTTGTCCCTGGCCTGGGAGACCAAACATATCTCAAATTTGCCTTTGGTTGACTTTATTTGTCCTCTGAGTTGTTTGTTTAATTTGGTGAGAGTGCTTTAATGCTGCTGGGTACTGTACCTCCTAATTTTTGCCATGATTTTCTTCCTCCTGTTATACAGCATATTGATTTTGTAATTCCATTAGGGTGGCTTGTTTTTTGAGTTAGTTCTGCAGTTCTTCCTGGTGGGTACAACTGTCTATGCAGCTATTAACATGCTTGTACAGGGTTTCTTTGAACAGTTCTGCACAGGCAGCAGTGTTCTCATGGTTTATAGGGGCTTGCAATTTTGTCAGATTCTCATTTAATAGCAGGAGGTTAGCTATATAATAGTTCCTGCATATTACAGGTTTAGCTGGGGGTCCTGGTTTTATTTTGTATTTAAAAGGAGACCATTTTGTGGTCAGACCTCACCAGGGAAGGCATTACAGTAGGGGGTGTGCAGCACTCTCCAATATTAGTAAGGACCAGATCCAGTATGGTTGCACCCCTGGTTGGTGTATTGAGTATCTGGTCCAGGGAGTTTGTGTTTACAAAATCCAGGAATTTCTGTGCATGTACATTTGGTGTTGCACAGGATTCCCAGTTAATAGTGGGGTAATTAAAGTCACCCATGAATATAGTATTGGGTTGTATGGTCAGTGTTTCTAATACATTTAAATACATGGTATGGGTTTCCTGGGTCATAGAGGGGAACATATAGCTTGCAAGGAAGTGGTATTGGATTTTGCCTATGGTGATTTGAATGTGGAGCAGCTCAAGTACATTGTCTTGACTAATCAGCCTTGAAGAATATTTATTTTTGATGTAAACAGAGATACCTCAACCTTTAATCTCTGCCTGTGATGTAACTGGCCTAAATGTGTGGAAGACATTATAACTTTGCACTGTTGGTGTGCTCTCCACAGCTTTAAACCATGTCTCAGTGACCACACATATGTCAGCATTCTCTAGGGTAAGGAGATCTTCTAGGTAGTAGAGTTTTTTGTTTAGACTCCTTGCATTGAGCAGTAATACCTTTACAGTTTCTTGGTTTTGATTTGCTATGTTGGAAGCACTTTCAGTTTGGCATTGCCTAAAAAAGGCACTATGGGGGAAGACAATGTTTTGGCTAATATTTGAAAGCCTAGGGGGAAGAGGTGCAGACTATCCCCTGGCAAAGCAGCATGGTCTGTTGACCATCTCCTTCTATGCTGACAAATACTGCACCCCCTTAGAATGACACCAGAAACTAAGGCAATTTTTAAAATCAGTAATCTTTTGTTCGTATTGTGGCATCATCCTTGGAGAAGGTAAAATGCTGCTCAATGCTAGGCTTAACCAGCCTGAGACACATATTCTGAGAGCTCCGTGATGTCTCTGTTCATATAATCTAGGGAGGTATGTCTCAGGTCATTTACTCCCACATGGAATATGACTGAGTCATACTGGTAATTGTGATCCAATGATCTGAGACTGTGCGTAATGTGGCAGATCCTAGCCCCTGATAAGCAAATGTCCATGACTTTACCCTTACTTAGCCTGGTGAGAGGGGACATCAATGTGTCTCATGATGGAGTCTCCAATGACTAGAATGTTGGATTGTGTGGTGGCTTGCTTTATGGGCTTAGAGGTAGAGGCTCCATGAGATGTAGCTCTATGTGTTGATATGGGTGTTGTTTTGAAAGAGTGCATTTGGAGCTGCTGAGGGTATTTGTTCTCTGTACTTCATCTAGGAGGTCTTTGTGGTTTAGAAAGGTTGCATTTAATTGCCTCAGCATATGTGGCTCGATATGTCTGCTTTGAATTGTGCGTGATAGGTGTAGCATTTGTATTACTGACAATCTTATTGACATTAGGAGCACTTTTATGTGAGAGCTTTGCCTCCAGTGAAATTATATAAATACATCTCTCACGTACCATATCAGTTTGTTTGAGAATTAATTGGTTGTCAGTAAACACGAGGCAATTTCTACGTTGCCTCAGGATGCCCATATCCACCAAGTCGGTAACAGAGACAGTAGAAAAGTTCATATCCATGGCAACACACCCTTTTTTATTGATTAGACAGTTGGAGTGAGAATATCAATCACTGTCAGGAGTATCCGGTTTGAAACTATGGCGACAGTGCTTGTCACTTCAAACTAGTTGTCCTATGTGCAACTAGGTAATGGAGAAATTTGAATTGTGCTGTTACAGGAAAAATGTCACTCAAAATATCTGAGCCTGTACAGAGCACTGCCAAACACCTGAGGGGAAACTAATACATAGACCCTGAAAATTATTTAGGTAGATATTGTGAAGTTAGAAACAAATCAAGCAGTACTTACTGAAAACAAAGAATTAGCTTGTTAAGAATGATGAAGAGAGGGGAGTTGCATGAATGGCTACTGCCTGGCTACTACTAATGCTGGTCTCAGCACAGCTTCACTCAGTTGGGAAACAATGCTCCTTTACTTCTTCTCTCACCAGAAGCAAAATGTGAGCACCAATTCAAAGATGAGAATAAGGCCACAGCCTTTTGGGAGAGCCACAGTCTTAAGAAGACAAACAAATCCAACTGGTGAATAAAGGTTGGTATATCAAACAACCTTGTCACAAGTAAAATATATATACCAGCCAAACACAGCTTCTAAGATAAAACACGTTTACTGAGTGTAAGCGCTTTCATGCTAATAAAATGCACTTCCTCAGACACAGACAATAAATATAATACTGATTTATATCCCATAAAACCCAGCTAAAATCAGAATAAAAACCAGTAAACCATCAAACAATTAATTAATGTGGCAATTTGCGTCCTTTCAGTAGAGGCTTTAAGGGTACACTCACATTCAAGCCAGGAGCCCTATGTGCTTGTAAAGTGGTAATCCATCTTAATTCAGCCATCTCTACCTTGTTTACAATATCACCACATCTAAGGTCAACAGTAAACATTTGCAAAACTAAAAAGCTAAAAGTATGTTCACCAAAAGCTGCTACGTGCTTATAAAGTGCACTACTGACTTCACTATTTGTAATGTATCTAGTGTGCTCTAAAACACACTCTCTAAGGGTACGGTTCATCTTCCCAACATAAAAACATGTACATTGATTACAGTGTGCTAAATAAACTATATTACAGCTGGTACAATCCTCTTAAAATCTAGGTGTAAACCTATAATCATTAGAGGGATGTGTGAAAGTTCTTCGTTCAGATATATGGCTTGTACAAGTCCCACAAGGGTGAGTACCCACTTTTCCAGAAAAATTGCTGAATTGTACTTTATTTGATCCATACCATAATTGGTGTTTCAGGGATAAACTATTTTTAAACCAAAAACTGGGAGTAGGACCAACTATCCCTCTGATCTTATCATTAGACAAAAGAATGGGCCTGTTTTTACATATGATTTCACAAATGTTCCCTATATCATTTGTGTTGGTTAGAACAACCCTACCTTTTACATCTTGACGATTAATATAAACATTCCTTGGAGATCTATTAGAAAAATATGGTCTAGCAATTTGGTTCCATGCATCACTGATATCACCAATCGAGGAGGCCAGCTCATGTCTAGAATACCCTCTATCAACAAAACCAATAAGCAAATGGAGCAGGGCTTGATCAAACCTCTTATCATCTGTATGCAGCTTGGACAGTCTCAGGGCTTGACTTCTGGCCGCACTATGATAAATACGTGCAGCATGTTAGTCCAATGCAAAAGACTATTATGCCAACATTTCCTCCTATACAACCTAATCTCAAACGATCTATCTTCTATTTTAATCAGATCTACATCTAAAAAATCTGTCACATCAAAGACTACACGTGTGCTAAACTTGAGAAAAACTTGTATTGATCTCGAGAAAGTGTGCAAACTGGTGCAATAACTCAACAGATCCTTCCCACAGTACAAAATGTCATCCACAAAATGCTTAAAATACTTCAAATGTGCTGAGAATCTATGAGGTCCAAGAACAAAATCCTCTTCCCACTGTGTCATAACAAGATTGGCGTAGCTGTTTGCAGATGTAATGCCCATAGCCATACCAATCTTCTGTAGATAGATACAATCACCTAAAATAACAGCATTGTTCTCTAACACCAGGTCTAAAACAGAACAGGTCAAAAAAATCATATAATACGAATAATGACTATGTTTATGGAAAAATAATTTCACAAATTCAACCCCTTCTAAATTCAGAATCACAGAAAAAAGTGTGCATACATCCAAAGTGGCTAAACAACACCAATATATATCAAACTGTGTTACACAATCATACAACGTTTCAAGAAAATGTTGTGTATACCTTAAAATAGAAGGATCACTGTCAACAACTGGTCTTAACTTGTGCTTAACAAATATTGCTAATGAGTCAGTTAACCAACCTGTACCAGATACTATTGGTCATAGTGGAGGATCACATCTATTCTTGTGGACTTTGGGGAGGCCATGTATAATAGGTAATAAACGTTTCTCAGTCATTAAATACAAATACAAATTATGGTCTGTCAAGCTAATCATTAGCAAGTCATACAACACATTGTGTACATAACTAATCATTCCATTAGCATGTCATACAATGCATTGTGTACATAACTAATCATTCCATTAGCATGTCATACAATGCATTGTGTACATAACTAATCATTCCATTAGCATGTCATACAATGCATTGTGTACATAACTAATCATCCTATTAGCATGTCATACAATGCATTGTGTACATAACTAATCATCCTATTAGCATGTTATACAACTCATTGTGTACATAACTAATCATTCCATTAGCATGTCATACAATGCATTGTGTACATAACTAATCATTCCATTAGCATGTCATACAATGCATTGTGTACATAACTAATCATTCCATTAGCATGTCATACAATGCATTGTGTACATAACTAATCATCCTATTAGCATGTTATACAACACATTGTGTACATAACTAATCATTCCATTAGCATGTCACACAATGCATTGTGTACATAACTAATCATCCAATTAGCATGTTATACAACTCATTGTGTACATAACTAATCATTCTTTTGACCGCAGAGATGGAAATAATCAGATACACAATGTCATAAAGCATATCCTGCATTTTATTCATATAAACCTGACAGTCCAAAGCCACAATGGCCCCACCTTTATCAGCAGGGCATATCTGTATCAACTGGTTATTTCTAAGTTCATTTAAAGCAGTCAAATCATCATTAGTCATGTTATAAAACCTAGAAGTTTCCTTGTTGTTCAAGACAGTGTACAACTCTTGCTCACATATTTTTAAAAAGGAGTCAACAGAAGCATTAAATGTGGGACAAAAGGTACCAGGTGTCTTAAAGTTATTCTTACTTGTCCCATCATTCGTCAGAAAAATAGTTTTCAGGATCACATTCCGTGCATATAGTCTTAATTGTAGTAATACATCACATACCTTAGAAGGGCAGGAGGGTATAAAAAAAGATCCTTATTCAATATATTCATTTGTGTCTGAGTTAACCGCACAGAAGACAGATTCACCACTAACGATTCACTGTGACTCACTTCCCTTTCACTGCTAAGATATCATGCTCCATGGACAGTTTCTGCTTCCTTTTGTCCCTGTGGATGGACCCCTTCCTCTGGGCCATCTCCTTTAGTTTGATATGCAATGGTAACACCGGCAAAGAAGAACTCAACAAACAACTAGAGGGTTTCTCCTTTGGTCTCGCCCAAAGTTCATTCACATTGGTTGACACTCCTTCACATGTCATGTCCCTTGATGGCCATGATAACAAGGTGGAAACGTGGTCACCAGTGGTTAAATCACTCATCCCACCTTTATCAGTTAACAAACCACCGGTTGAAACAGTCACAGCTCTCAAATCAGCAGAGTCAATTTCCTGATGCATATTCATGTCATTACTGGCACTAGAGCTAGTGCTGGCATGATTCTTATTCATGGTAACCTCCACAGAGGTTTGTTGCCATACATAAATGTGGCAGTTCACAAAATCATTATTGTCACACTTTAGCTTTTTATATTTCAGCTGTTTGTCTATTTTCATACATAAAAACATTAATATAAATGGTATCTAACTTTAATGAATACAGCTCAGTTTTAAACTGGGACCTAATCTTTAAGAAGGCTTTCAATTTCAGCACTCAGGTCAGCTTCAGTTGGTTTACAGTTTACACATCACTCTAATGGTTATAGGTTTACACCTAGATTTTATGCAGATTCTACCAGCAGCAATATGGTTTATTTAGCACACTGTAATCAATGTACATTTTTTTTATGCTGGGAAGACCAAGCGCACCCTTAGAGAGCATGTTTTGGAGTACACTTGATACATTAGAAATAGAGATATCAGTAGTGCACCTTAAAGGCATGTAGCAGCTGTTGGTGAACATACTTTTTAGGTTTACAAATGTTTACTGTTGACCTTAGAGGTGGTGATATTATAAACAAGATAGAGGTGGCTGAATTAAGATGGATTACCACTTTACAAACACATAGGGCTCCTGGCTTGCATGTGAGTGAACCTTTAAAACCTCTACTGAGAGCCCCCAGATTACCACATTAATTAATTGTTTGATTGTTTTATCATTTTTTTTCTGAGTTTAGCTGGATTTTATGGCATATAAATTAGTATTATATTTTTTGTCTGTGTCTGAAGAAGTGTGGTTTATTAGCATGAAAGGGCTTACACTCAGTAAACATTTTTTATCTTAGAGGCAGTGTTAGGCTGGTATATATATTTTACTTGTGATCCACAGTCTTGTCCAAGATGAGGCAAGGGTCAAAATGACTCTGCCATTCTGCAGGAAGACTTGTCCCAAACAAATAACTGATGTCAAAGCCATGGATTAAAGCTAAATACCAGAAAGTGCATTATTGTATCCTTTGGGAAATCCTCTCACCAGGAAATTACCATATTGACAATATGTCCATAAGAGTTAAATCTATACTTCAGGATTTGGGAACATATGAGGACAGTGACCTAACATTTGACCAACATGTGTCCACAGTGGTAAGAAAATCCTTCTATATAGTACAGCATATAAGGAAAGTGATATCTTCCAGGTCCAAGGCCTTCTATATAGTACAGCATATAAGGAAAGTGATATCTTCCAGATCCAAGGCCTTCTATACAGTACAGCATATAAGGAAAGTGATATCTTCCAGGTCCAATGATGTTCTTGACCCGTTTTACTCTACTCTCATCAAACCAATCATGTCCCTTTGGCATGTAACTGGGATGGTATATGCAACAAATCAGACACCCATAGAGGTTTCTCCCAAAGAGAATACAAGGCCTAAAACATATGCCCTGCACTCACCACCTAAAAACACTGTCACTTTATTTGGTTTCTTACAGATTACTGAATGGAGACCTGTGTTTGGCTCATAATGCATCCCCTGACCCAGTTGCAATGGACCTACTGCACATCCACAAATCTAATTGTGTCAAGAATACTCATTCCAGAGACCTAAACCTCATTCAGAACTTAAACAGAACACTTTGGAAATTCAGGTACATCGCTCAGAGGTTGCCATTAGTCTGGAACAAACTCCCCATCCATGAAAAGCAAACTTCATCCCTTTCCCTGTTCCAGCATATCCCGGATTTATAGATGAGAGTAAGGACATTTCCTGCAGGACTGTCCCTGTACTACTTGTGAACAGAGGTAGCAGTTAAATGCTCTTTTCTATGGTATGGACCCTTATATACACGCAGCTGTATTACACTAGAAGAAATTACTACCTCGCCTAGACATAATCACTGTCCAGTGGGTAATATATATGGTTATACCTGGTAATTTGATAAGGGTGGCATTTACTCATGTGAAAATGAGCAGATAACCTAGTATGAACCTAAAAACCTATAATATGTTTTGTGGTGTAAAGGGCATAACACCATACATAGTTTTGTCAAGTTTACCAAATACCCCCAAATCATGTTCACTTTTTCAAAGAAAAGCATTTCCAGCTACTTCTTTTTCATCATGGTTTTCAATAAAGAATTAAATGGTTATCACGGAAATGGTCAGAGCCCATAAGACCCATTGCCAAGATCACGTTAAACGGGCATGTATTTGTCAAACCCCTGTGATTCTCAGAGACCAAAATTCATACTTTGTGTTACTTCTCTCTCATACAAAGCACAAAATCAATTGTTCAGTGAATGCCACAAGTACACATACATCCAAAATCACAGCTGTCGCACTACTAAACTCTTGACAATGAAATATTTTACAAATAAAACCTCAATGCTGTCCCTAGATGGTAGGCAATTTTGTCACAAAAGTAGGATTATTGCTGTTTCCATTTATCAAAAATTTTGAGCATACTAAATCCTAACTGGGAAATTTGCTTTTGTATCTATATCTATCCCCTGGATTCAATACACTCTGTGCAGGAATAGTGCTATTCCTGCACAGAGTGTTTAGTGTCTGTGTAGCATTAGCATTAACAGCAGTGCTCCTTGCATATTCATGAAAATGGACACAAACAGTGAATGAGTGCAGGGGGTGTGTTTAAGTAGTGCACGGACATTGAACATGCCCCCTGCACTCAGAAAGTGCTATATGGCACTTTCTAAAAGTAGATCAGCATAATATTAGAGAACTTCTCTAACACTATGCCAGGTTCTGTCACACACCCCCTGCCTGTAAAAGTGCTGTATTGCCATAGCCCCACATCTCACAACCCGTTAAAGCAAGAAATCTGGACAAAGGCACACATAATGGGAGGGCAAAGCCCTAAAAATAGGTACAGCTTTTAAATATAGCTCTTACAAACTTAGAAAGGTGATAGGAAATGGCTTATGCATAGGCATGAATTTTCTGTAGGATAGAAGTCTGAAACTTAAATGTATGCCATGATTACCTGACTGCAGTCCTCAATGACTTGCCAGGAAACCACAATCTGAACAGAAACAGGCCAAAAATATGAGACAACAATGTAGACATTCTGTGAAAATCTGTACAGTTGAGAGGTATGCATAGCCCTCAACTGTACAGGTTTACACAAAATGCCTAGATGCCTGCATCACATACCTCTTAACCTCCTAGAGCAAGAATGCTGTACAAATCCATAAATAATGGGAAGGCAAAGGCACATAAATAGGGACACATTTTAAAAAGTGCCCTGACAAACCCAAAAGCTAACTGAATAAAAGGTTTGCAGTAGCATGGACTTCCTGCAGGGTATGAAGACTGAAACACAAATGTCAGCTATGTTAAAGCACCATACGGCCATAGCCGTTAACTGTACAGCTGTCTGCGGAATGCCCAGATGCCTTCCCCACATACTTCTCACCCTCTTAGAGCAATAAATCAGTACAAAGCCATAAATAATGGGTGGACAAAGGCACATAAATCGGGACATGTTTTACAAAGTGCACTGACATACCTGAAAGCTGACAGAATAAAAGGTTTGAAGTAGCACGGACTTCCTGCAGGGTATGAAGACTAAAACAGAAATGTCCGCCATGTGAAAGTGCCATATGGGCAAAGCCCTCAACTGTACAGGTGTCTGCAGAATGCTCAGATGCCTTCCCCGCACACTTCTCAACCTTCTAGAGCAATAAATCAGTACAAAGCCATAAATAACAAGTGGACAAAGGCACATAAATAGGGACATGTTTTACAAAGTGCACTGACATACCCAAAAGCTGACAGAATAAAAGTTTTGAAGTCGCACGGACATTGTGCAGGGTATGAAGACTGAAACAGAAATGCCTGCCATGTGAAAGCTCCATATGGGTAAAGCCCTCAACTGTACAGGTGTCTGCAGAATGCCCTGATGCCTTCCCTGCATACTTTTCACCCTTCTAGAGCAATAAAGCAGTACAAAGCCATAAATAATGGGTGGATAAAGGCACATAAATAGGGACACGCTTTACAAAGTGCACTGACATACCTGAAAGTTAACAGAATAAAAGTTTTGAAGTAGCATGGACTTCATGCAGGGTATGAAGACTGAAACAGAAATGTCTGCCATGTGAAAGTGCCATATGGGCAAAGCCCTCAACTGTACTGGTGTCTGCAGAATGCCCAGACGGCTTCCCTGCATACTTATAGGTTCATAGGATGGTACTAGGCTATCAGTCCTAGGGCCTATACAAGCCTAGCCATAACAATTCCCTGGCTATTTCTTCCCACACTATTTACTTCCCTGGACCCCTGTCTAGCAGGGTGACTGACATGATCCCCGGGGTGAATTTCATTTCTCCCATCCAGTCGTCAAGGTTCCTTCTCACCTTTCTAGAGCATTAAAGCAGTACAAAGCCATAAATAACGGGTAGACAAAGGCACATAAATAGGGACCCGTTTAACAAAGTGCACTGACAAACCCAAAAGCTGACAGAATAAAAGGTTTGCAGTTGCACGGACTTCCTGCAGGGTATGGAGACTGAAACAGAAATGTCTGCCATGTGAAAGTGACATATGGGCAAAGCCCTCAACTGTACAGGTGTCTGAAGAATGCCCAGATGCCTGCCTCACATACCTGTCAACCTTCTAGAGTAACAAAGCTGAACAAGGTTATAAATAGTTAATTTTTTTCCCATACTAAGGCATGTTTAAGTGTAGCTGAGTGGGTGTGTGCATTATGGCCATCTGCCCAGCATTGCTTAAACACCCCATAGGATATAAATAAAAATATACTAGTAAACATTGAAAACTGAGGTAGTGTAGTGGTTAGAATTCCAGCTTTACATGTAGGTATTCATGGTTCAAGTACCAAAGCAGGCAATTTATTTTTACATAAGGAAAGCAGTGCTAAAAATCATTATTTTCATCTTAAAGCATGTAGTAATTGATTTTTGTCAACCAGAGTAGTGTAGCTGGTGTAAGATGAAAGTGTGAGTGCATATAACATGTGAAACCACCCATGTGTACACAAGTGTCTCATACAGTATAGTCACATCCCTTGCTAATGTAATGAAAGCACACAAAGGGATTTCATGTAAAGTAAAGCATATACACTTATTAAATTAAGTCATTATTCTGATAATTTTCTAAAAAATGAAAAGTGAGCAATGGTTAGCAATGCTCAGCCATGCTTATCAGGTTTAAGCATTGCTTACACATGAATACTAAGCAGCAGGTAGCTCAGCGAAGTGGATTTGTGCACTGTTAAGCAGTGCAAAACAATTACCCCTTTAAGCACTGTTCAACTCAGCTTAGCAGATTTGAGCACTGCTAAGTGGAGCTTAGCATGTTCAAAATGGTCCAATGATGCCAAAGACTGGGAATACTGCTTTATTTAAATAGCGCAGGTGGTAATACAGCAGAATCTGTTATAGTTCATCTGTGCAGGTACTATGGCTGGTGTAGGTGAATGGGCGTGCTTTCTGGAGCAGCCCTGGACCATTCAGGAGTCCAGGGTCATGGTTGGACTCTTTGTTGAAAACCATGAGAAGAGACTGCTGCAGGGCCAGTACCAGGGCTTACAATACAAAGCAGAGGCCTAGGACTGTCTCACATGTGATTTTACCAGTGCTATTGACATCTCCTGGACTGGTGAGCAGGTACAGTGCCACCATGCTGACCTAATGTGGAGGAAGGGGGTGCTCTCGGCTTAGTGGATCCAAGATGCATGGGCACAGAATGCTCCAGTAGTGAGTAAGTATCACTATCAAGTAGTTTGTAGCAAATACTAGTCTGAGAATGTGATAGACAGGTATGTATAATGTTTGTTTTTCTCCCCCTACAGCTGCAGCAGAGAGGGCTAGTAACATAGAAGCTCATTCCAACAGACTGCTGAGGTTGTGCTGACAAGCTGGTGAGTACAGATTTATTTTGCAGCATGTTGTGCAAATAGCTAAGAAGGAGTATATTGCTTACTGCTAGTAGGTATACTGTTACTGTGTAAACTTATTACAGCTGAGTGACATCTCCAGGCGTTTCTGCATTTACCTCCTACTGCGCCTCTAGGCTTCAAATATTGCCTGCTCATATTTACATATATAATTCAAAAACCATGCTACATACAAGGTATCAGAATATTTTATCTTGAAGCATTAGTGATGGCAAACACAATTGTATTGATATATAGCCTCTGTCAATTAGTATTTGTTAGAACTGCAATTTAATAACTTCATTTTTTAAAGGCTGAAGCTACACCCACTGGAAGTTAAAGGTACACACTCAAAAGAGCTGTATTGGAGGGAATGAGTTAACTGAATAAATAAAAAAGTTTGACTCACTAATATTGATGTGTAATAAAGATCCCTACAAAAAACTGTTGTGTTTATTCTGGTATGTTGTTGTAGACAAATAGAATGTATACAGGTTTTTCACAGCAACTATGGTTGTGACAGCATACATTAACTGAGGTTTTTCTGTGGACCAGCTGTTAAAAAAACTGTAGATGGTGGAGCTGTAAAACAAGATACAACTGAAATGTGAAATATATACTGAACTAAGCTCTGAACCCTGAATAGTAATGTGTAAAGTTTCAAAGTGTGTTCCATACAGCATTGCATTGAGTTAACCTTTGCTTTCCAAATTGTAGTAATCCAGAGGATTAATGCACAGTACAGTACCAATCTGTCATGCATGCATCACAGGATTACAAGTTCAGACTATCTAACCAAGAGACTATTAGGCAGAAACCAGTGAAACAAGAAATAACAGTTTCCCAGTAGATCAGTGTGATGAGAAATAGCTTGGTTGTTAATTCTGCACACCCAGACACATTTCAAATTCAGGGAGTGGTACTAAGATGTGTGCATATCTACACACAAGGAAATCAGGAATAAATGTAAAAAACATCAAGAAGTATTAACATATATTTTCTCCACAGATTTTCCAGGTAAGGAAATGCTGGTAGTAGCTGTATGAAGGATATACTAATAAACTTTGAACAACTGTTCAACTGTCCCACCACATGCCTGCAAATTACAGCAGAATTGGTACATACAGCATGCACTCTTCCTGATACATGTCTCTCAACTGTCACAGTGTCACAGCTAGTGATCACTGCTGCCAATAACCCTGGACACAGATAGGAAACCAGTTGAAGTATGCCAGTAGTACACTCATGTAACAGCAGTGCAGGGTACCCCTCCTGTGCCAGATATGTAACCCTGACATGTACGAGTCCCCTCTAGTCATGTACCCAGTGTTGTCACAGTTTCCCCATACCATTCCAGGCTGACAGTTTAATAGGTATGTTTGTGCTACAGAAGCTATGGGCCATAGGTAGATGTAAAGTGAGGGCAGACCCATAGTGCACTGAGCAGTACTATTGTGGAAAGCATAAACAGTTGTTATTGGACTTTTTGTCACTCCACTCACCCCTCATCTGGATCAATACTATAATTCATATACTATGGATATGTTGTTTTCCAAACTTAATGTTGGGACCTGTATTCTATTATTGTTCATTTATTTGATTGGTTACATGTTAGCATACCTTAAATGTAAGTCCAACCACAAATAAAGATAGTCCCAGCGGTACAAATACCTCTCCGTTTGCAGCAACAATTATAACAACAGATCCAAATATTAACGCTGAGAGGTAACCAATGCACACATAAAAATCCAGTGTAAAGACACTTTCTTTTCACTGGATTTTTATGTGTGTCTTGGTTACCTCTCAGCATTAATATTTGGATCTACATGTTAGCATACCTTGTTCAAATACCATTGTTGGTGGCCTGTTGCCGTCAATGTTACTGGCATGCTGTTAAGATGCATATTGTTGTTCCATTTATGCATGTGTTCATTTTACTATTCAACTGATTCAAATCTGTTTTATGGGGTTAATTGGAACACCCATGCATGCTGTTATAACTAATCTTGAGCCGTGTTGTTCATGACTAACCAACATATTTTTTTAAATCCCAACACCATAGCATGTTTAGGAAGGCAGATCCTGGTGAATCTGCCTGTCCCACCTCATCTGGCTGTGGCACCAGGCCCCAGCACATCTGGGACCCACCCCGGGACTTTCCCGTCTGTTGGTCTTGCACCACCTTTGGGTGAAACAGCCTCAGATGATGGAGCCCATTCCCCTTGGGAGCAGGTGCAGACAGGAGCCTGCCACCTGCAGTCACTGCCAGGGTTTGGTGTGCAGCACCATCCAAGCAGAGTTGGGTGGCCAGATGTGCCAGATTGAGGGCAGCCTGGCACACATTGAGGGGCAGGCTGCTCCTCCTATCCCACCCCCAGCACAGCCACCTTTGGAGCCATGAAGGAGCATTGGTGACTGCCCATGGGTGGGGACCTCAGTCTTACTGTATTCATTTGGGGACTCATGGGCTTCAGACTCCCAATGACCCTCCCCATCAAAGTTGTTTACCCCCTCATGTGTCATAAACTGCCCCTGTTTGCTGTTTTGTCTGCCTGCAAATGCAACCTGTCCCACCCAACTTACCTCCCCAAACATACCTACAGCCCTTCCCCATCATCCCACTCTCACCTTAAAAAAAAGGGCATCTGCCCCGCAAAAAACAAAAATTGTCTCATACATAGCTCTACATTTTGCCACCATGTACAGTGAAACTAATCAATTAACCCACAGATTATTCTGCAAATGTCTGTCACCAAAACCCCTCCCTATGGGGTGTGAGGCTGTAAATTCCAAATTCTACACATTATTCACAGTTGTTGCTGCCGAAGAAATGTAATGCTATGATCTGTTCCTACACCCATCCTGCACATCCTTAGCTGTTTTTCATAATTTTACCCCCTGCTTGACCCCATTTCACCAATTTCCTATCACCCTTTTTCTTTTCTTTAAAGAAAATTAGCGCGGGTATAAGTGGTGATAAGCAAAGCTAACATGGCTTAACCATGTGTTAGCATCTCTCAACTCCATGCAAAACCACACAAATCCACCTACAACTGCTTAAAAGCACCTTAATCACTCTGTCTCCATTAGCCCTTGTTCTGCCCAGCAAAGAAAAAGCAATCAGGCCTGCAGTCTCAAACCCAGGATGTTGTGCACTACAATCACAGCAACATACCATTACACCATCTGAGCTGTGACAATGTCAAATGCTTTTACAAACATATCATTCATTCTGGTCATTTAACATTAATGAAAAAAAATAAGCACTGCCAAGTTTGAAACACTGGACCCTGTGCATAACAATCACCACAACATACCTCTACACCATCTGAGCTGTAGCAATTGGTAATGTTTTTACAAACATATCATGCACAACAGTCATTCAACATAAGGGGTAATTATATATCTGTAGTACTGTTAAATACATATATATGTATATATATATATAGATACCAAAAACAATATATATATATATATATATATATATATATATATATATATATATATATATATATATATATATATATATATATATATATATATATATATATATATATATATACAGATAACCATCCTCTTACTGCAACACAACTGGGGGGATAAAGGGCAAACAATAGTGACATCTTTGAAATACAGCTGTCATAGAAGTCTGCTAGAGTGGCATGGTTTGTTTTAACATACAATGCCAGATAGAGTCCATGTCTGAAACACAAATGAATGTCATTATTCACTGATGCCAATGCTCACATCATCCCAGTGATTTCTCAGAAACCCACAACTGTTGTGGCCAACAGACAAAATATATGAGCCATGCATCTGGACAGTGTGTAGATACCTGGACAGTGGAGAGTTATGACCGCAGTCATGTAACAGAATGGAAAACCCATGACAGTTGCCAACCATGTCACCCAGTACCTTCTGAACCACAGTAAGACCAACATGACACTAACCTAAATCAGCTGTTGGCAATTACCCATGTATATCCAAATATATCATGCACTACAGGGATGGAACTGTAGGGAAAAGCAGATAGTGGTGCATAAATGTCCACCCACAACTATTTGCACCACAGTCACAGCAACATACCAGTACCCTAAATGAACTCTAGAGTAGAATGACTGTTTGAACGAACATATTCTGATTCGCAGTCACTCACTACATCAACATATACTGGCCCAACTCACAGTGTACTGGCAATCCTGAGGTGTTACAGGACATTTCTCAGTCTGCCCCTACAAACATATACACCTGCTAGATCACCAGCAGCTGTAGCAACATGCACAGTCAGATAGAAAAAGGATATGTGACACTCACATCTGCTACTCTCCCTACTCAGCCAAACAAACATCTACACAAAATACTGCTAGACAATCTTGGTAGTCACTTCACAATGGCCAGACATACATAACTCTAATATGTACAGATTTCTACAGAATGTCCAGGGTGTGAGACCATATTTATGGCCACTGCTGCATACCACTTCCAGGAATCTGCTAAGTCAATGGGATGATACATTGAGTGCAGTCACTAAATAATGATATCACATACCTTTGACCATCTTACTGCAAGACATCTGGACAAAGCATGACATACCTGGGGGCCAGAGGGTTGGCAAGAGGGACATATCTCATGTAATGGTCTTACAAACTGAAACAGTTGCCAGTGTCACAGGCTTTGTTGTAACATAACATTCCTGCAGGATATGATGTCTAAAACATCAATAGATGTCATCAGTTACTGATTACAATCCTCACATTATCGTACTGCTTGCACAAAACAGACATTGTCTGAGGAACAGACCAAACATAACAGGCAAGCCTCTGGGCAGTCTGTGGAAATCAAGACAGCTGAGAGGTTATGTCAGAGACATATCACTGTCAGACATCAAGTCACGCAGAAAATGTATGTCCAGATGAACCCTGTTAAATTAGCAACCCTCTATGTGTATAACAGTACTACTAACTTACAATCTGTACCCAATTCTGGAGCTTTGTTCCCCATGTTGTTGGGCTGTCTCCACATGTCCTGTCCTGAGAGGTATTCTCACCTACTGTCTGTGAAGTTGCAGCCCCCATACCTCCATAATGTCCTCCACACAGGCAAGGAAAAGGGGCAAGGCCAACATGAAGGCCGTAATTATAGCACTGTGTTGCTATGGCATTGACAAATGGAAAGACAACATAGCTGCTCTGGATGCAAGTAGCAAGTGGGAGACACCAATTGGTGCACAGGCCATCACCTGTTCATGAGCAGTACCTACAAAAGACAAACTGCTGCCTATGCAACACAGGTCTCAACCCATCTACACAAAGACAGACTGTGACTACACAAACCTAACCATTTGCATTGTTGTGAGGAAACTCCTGAGCACTATAACAGGTATGTCAATCATGTAAGCTTGTAATGGAATGCAGAAGGGGGGATGTAATGATGTCAAATGGGATATTAAACACTAGGCCACAACAAGACCTGCTGGAGTCACATGGTGCTGTCCAGCACCAGTGGCCATTTCTGTTTGCCCTGTCTGCATTGACATGGAGCATATCTCTGGCCCCTGACTCAACTCAGCAAAGGTCAGCTCATGTATGACTACTAATGGAGTCTCTGTTGTCCAGTACTGATTGTGTCACTGGCAGGCCAGCTACCTGGGATGTTGTAATTATGCATATGTCACCTGTGAATGATACTCTGATACATATTCTTGTCTTACAAATGTAAGACATGTACATAGGGTATGTGCATGCTACACGACAGTTGCAGATATGCGTGTTGAACTGTATGTGATATACTGAGCACATACCTGACAGCTGTCAAGAGTTTTGCAGACTGACCACATGTCTGCCTCATATTTGTAGTCAATGCCTCAGACAGTTGTGTATTGTCTGGTACATCACTGGCAACCCATTAAAGACTGAAGTCATAACAAACTGGCATACATTTCATTGTCAGATGTCATATCCTGCAGAGTACACCTGTGAATGTGACACCATCTTTTCTGGCAACTAAGTGTGTTTCAGCTAGATTCATAAAGTGACACTATTTACTGGTCTTTGCCCACCACTGATGTGTGCCTTTGTGCAGATGTCTTGCTCTAACTGGAGCTAGGTGTCTTACCATGAAACCTATGTCAATGCAAGCATACCTTGTCCTGTAGGATGCTGACATTTGTGCAGTCACTGCCACTTGCTTTCTAGCTGTGGAGAGCACATCAACCTTGCCAGGTCACTCATCCCATCATACATTTAGACCTCAAATGGAAGCCTGCAAAGCCATAGGATGACATATAACACACGGGTGACATTCTGAGTGCAGTTAACAGTTGAGAAAACACCTAATCAAATCATAGCTAGATACAGGCCTCCAACCATGACTATGGACACCAATCACACCTATTGGGACCTGCTGGAATCTATCAGGATTCAGTCATCTACCCTGCACCTGGGTGACTTCAAATACCCAACCATAGTGTGCATGACCTGTGCCACCTGAACATGAATGCACATACATTCCTCAGCTTTGTCAATGGCATTGCAGTGGATCAGCTGGTCAACACTACTATAGCAGGTGGAAATAACATGTTCCTGGTCCTAACCAACATGAGCTGCCACTGTAGCCCTACTACAGTGCCATCCCCCTTGGTAATATCTGACCACATAGCCATCACTGTTCAGGTCACCATCTCCCCTGCCCCCCTTACAGTGTCAAACAGAATGAATTGTACAGAAATTACTATAAATCTCCTTAGAGCAGGTAGTAGCTTTACAGCCATGTCCCATTTGTTGGAACTAGCAGCAGTGTCCAGGCCCACACCACAATATTATGTGGGCACTTACATAGCTGTATGGACTCAGCAGTACCTGACAGGACAACACCATCTCCTTCAATGTAGGTTAAATGCCTGTGTGGACAGCAGCAATACACAAATACCATAATAGGTGGAAACAATTGCTGAATGGGCCAAGAAGGAAGAGGTGCCTCATTGGAAGCAATGTCACCTTAGTCTGCAAAAGCAAATAAGGGCACAGGTGATATACCCCAAGGCTGTCTTTAAGTGAAAATTGGACATATCCACCAAGGCAAATTACTAGGCCTTCCACACATGTCTGCAATTCCAGGGGCAACACACAAGGCTGCTCTGTACTGGTGGTCAATAACTCCACATACAAATCTGGCATTGATATAGGCAACCGACTGCAGACATTTGAAGTGTTAACACCAACCCCCCTGTCCCCACAGTGGTACACATGTGCATGTACAGTACCTGCTCCCCTCCCCTCATCATCAGGAAACAGGTCCATAATGCCCTCTCAAAGGCAACACACAGAGATCTCCATAGGCATGCTACCATCCCTGGCTGCATCCCACATGAAAACAGGCATGGGCTTTCAGATCCATTCTGCACTGTAGTCAATCATAGCCTGAGCACTGATGACATCCCTATACACAAAGGCAGAGCAATCCACCAACCCAGCCAATAATGGGAGGCAATATCAATGACATTATGAAAAGGGACACTGGCAACATCAAAATGCCTGAGTCCACACACCATAGTATTGTCAAAGGGAGATCAGCCATGTTAAACTTGATCAACCTCTCTGCAGTGGTCAACAAACATGGGATCAATGCCTACCTTCACCTAGCCCAATCCTCTCACCATAATCCTCAGGTGGACAAGATACATATGCCTACACAGATAGGCACCAACCTGTAGTTTACCAGATAGGTAGCTCAACGGCCCAATGATAGTTCCCACTCAGTAAAAGTAGTAGAATCCACCTGTAATAGTAGATTTATCCACAATGGTGTACCCAAGGATCACTCTGGGGGCCTCTACTGTTTGAGATATACGTCTCTGAGGTACAGGACAAAATAAGTGGTCTGTGGCTGACCAGGTGTATGGATGCTTGCAAGGTTCCCACTGTCTTACATTCCCCTACTGATGTGATCACCCCCAAGAGGCACTCACCCAATTACTGACTGGTACAAGAAGCATTGCCCAAAATGGAATGCCAGGAGAGGCATCATTTCCCCGGCTGTGACAGATGTCATCCACACTAAGTATGACAGTAATAATGTACTGAGGATGCAATCAGGTGTGAGGCAACTTGTGCACTGAGGTTGGTAGCAACCTGACAGTTTCCCATCATGTGGGCACCATTATACGGAAGGCCATCTACATGGCCCACCTCACATATATGGGTATGTCATAGGTAGGCCAAAGGTAGATGTAAATTTAGGGCAGACTTCTAGAGTAATGAGTAGTACTGTTGCAAAAATAGAAGCCTATGCAGTTGTTAATGGACTTTTCTTCTCTCCCACACCCCTCATCTGCATCAGTAATTATTATTCATATACTATGGATATGTTTTTATCAAACCTAATGTTGGGACATGTGTTACATTATTGTTCATATAATTAATTGGTTGCATGTTAACATAACTTGTTCAAATACCATTGCGGGTGGCCTGTTGCTGTAATTATTACTGGCATACTATTACAATGCTTACTCTTGTTCCAGTCATGAACATGTTCTCTTTGCTATGCAACTGTTTCACATTTGTTGTTTCGGGTTAATTTGAACACCCATGCATGCCATTTAAACTAATATTGAAATGTTTTGTTCTTGACTAACCAATATATCTTGGAAAACCTCAAAACCATAGCATGTTTGGGAAGGCCAGTCCCAGCAGATCCACCTGTCCAGCCCCATCTGGCCATGGCACCAGGCCCCAGCACATCTGAGACCCACCCTGGAGCTTTATCTTCTGCAGGACCTGCACCACCTGGGCGGGGGCATGGAGATGAGCCCATTATCCTCCGTCAGTTCTGGGGTATGGTGTGTAGTGTCATCTGCTCTAAGTTGGCTGGCCAGCAGCACCAGATGAAGGGCTGCCTGGTACACCTGTCCAGCCCCAGCACAGCCACCATTGGGGCTGTGAAGGTGCAGTCATGACTGCCTGTAGGTGGAGGTTTCAGTCCCACCGTATCCATATGGGGGATCATGGGCCTCTAATTCCCAATCTAACCAACCTACCTCCCCAAACATTCTAGCCCAACATCCCAATCTCACCTTAATAAAAAAAAGGCATCTGTCCCCCAAAAAGTATTGTCCCATGCATAGCTGTCCATTTTACATAGGTGTCCACTGGGCACATGTAATCTGTTCCAATTGGCTTGACAACACATTTATGTTGTCCTCACCCCTCTCTCTGGGGTTTGAGTGTCCAAATTCACCTCCAAATTCTGTACAAATGCACAGCTGTTGCTATATAAGAAATGGACAGCTACGGACCTTTCCTACACCCATCCTGCACATCCCAAGCTACCTTTCATATTGCTTTTTCCCTCTGAGTGCCCCTTTCTCACCACTTTCCTATAACCCCTTTTTCTTTTCTTTTAAAAGAATTAGCTTGGGAGTAAGTGGGAGTAACCAAGTTTGTGCGATACTAATAGAAGCCATAACGGAATAAGCCTCTGTATGGTTAACCGTATGTTGATATCACTTAGCATCACCCAAACCCGCTTAAAGCCATTTAAAATTGCTTTAATCACTCTGTCTCCATCTGCCACTGTTCTGCCTAGCAACAAAATAATCAGTCTTGCAAAGTCTCAAACCCACAACCCTGTAAACTACAGTCAGTGCAATGTACGACTACACCATTTGAACTGTGGGAATTGCTGATGCTTTTTCAAACATATTATTCAGTAGTCATTCAACAGTAGGGAAAAAGCTCTGTGGAATCACTCAAGTTTTGTATATATACATATACAGATATATATGTATGAAGATACATATATATGAAAAATATATTTTATTTATATATGTTATGTAATAATGGGTAGTAGGATGTTAAACAAATATGTCTCAACAAGACTTGTTGTGCTGATATATTGCTGATCAGCATCTATGGATATAGCATCTGGGTCTGTCTACAGTGACATAGATCACAGCTCAGGCCCCTGAGTGGCCCCAGGAAAGGATGGTTCACATATGACTACTACTGGAGTGCATGTTGAACAATACTGACTGTGACACTGCTAGGCCAGCTAGTGGGATGTCTTAAATATGCATATGTTACTTGTGAATACAACTATGATACACTATGTTTGTCTCACAAACCTAAGGGACCTATACAGGGTATGTGCATAGCAAACTACTGACATAGATCTGTCTGTTGAACTGCATGTGATATACTGAGCTCATACCATTCAACTGTCCAGTGTTATGCACACTGATCATATGTGTGCCTCATATTTGCAGTCTGTACTCTAGAATTGTGTTATGTCTGGAAAATCAGTGGCAAATCTGTGAAGACTGACATTAGAACATGATAGAATACATATGAGTGTTGGACGTCTGCCAGGGTATTTCTGTGAATGCAAAGCCTACTGTGCTACCAACTGACTTAAGTGTGTTACAGCAATATAAATAAAGTGTCACTAATTTTGGGCCATTGGCCCCACCCCCATTTGTGTGTGGTATCCTCCAGATGTCTTCTCTAACAGTTTAAAAGGTATGACTGAGCAGCAAGAGTGTAAAGACAGTGTGCCATATTGACATAGAACAGAAATGTATATCAGGTATTATCTGTGCAAATGTATGTGTTAGCAGGTGTAGCTGGCAGTCTCAAAACAACAGACATGAGATGCAAAACATCAGGTAAATAAGCTGTACATGTTGTATATGTGTGCAATCTTAGTTTGTGTGCATCCGACAGACATACATTTCTACAACTATTGGTTGATGCATTGCCCTGACACAGACATGGGTACTAGAATAAGCATGATTATCAGGTTGAAAATGGAGAGGTGTCCAACTGTGTTATGACCTTGTGTCCATGCCACTACAAACAGCTATATGAGCACCTACATAGCTGTATGGACTCAGCAATTCCTGACTCGTAAAACCTGCCTCAACCAAGGTAGAGTAATCCCCTTTGCTGGACAGCAGCAATACACAAACCACATAATCGGTTGCTATATTGGCTGTACAGGGCCAAGTAGGAGCAGCCATCAACTTGGAAGCAGGTCGGCCTGTGTCTGAACAAGCATATGAGGTCTCAGGTAAATTACTGTAAGACTAACTATGAGTACAAATTGGACACATCCACCAAGGCCAATCACAAGACCGTCTTCACATGTCTTCAATCTCAGAAGAAGCAACCCAACCCACCCTGTACTGGTGGTCAATCACACCACATACACACGCAGCATAGCTATAGCCAACCCGCTGCAGACAGGTTAAGGGAAAACATCACCCTCCCATCCCACCATCAGTATAGGTGGATATGCACAGCATCCACACCCCTCCACTCATCATCAGTGAGCAGGTCCATAATGCCTAATCAAAGGCAACAAATTTAAGTCTCCATGGGAGCTGATAACATCCTTGTCTGCATACTACATGAACTCAGGCATATGATCCCAGCTCCATTACACACTGTACACAAGCAAAGCCTGAGCACCATTGGCTTCCCATCTGCAAGGAAGATGGCCACTGTCATCCCTCTATACAAAGGTGAATTGATGAATGGTGGATTATGCAATTTACCTGGCCTTGTTGGAGGAAACTTGGCACATTAGGAGTAGGACTGCAATGCAAGTTCATACTGGCTGATAGATGACAGGGGTATGATGTGGTCTTAAGTGGTGACTAATGCTAGTCAATGTTAATGTGCAGGTTATGTAAATAACAGTGACCAGTTTATGAGGTCCTGTGATGTGTTTCCCTGTTTATGTCTTCCAGGTGACATGCATCATGCAAGACAGCCAGCGTACACTGCAGCTGAAACTGCGGCCATCACCGAGATGAAAATCAACCACAATGAGGTGATGTTGGGCTGTGGCCAACAGAATCTTTAGGAGCAGACTGCCCTGCGGGATGAGCTTTTCCACAGAGTAAACAACTTAGTCCACCATGGATGCACATATGATCAGGTCAGGCATCAGGCGACTGATCTGATATGCCATGCCCGGCAAAGGGTTGCTGCTATGGCCAGGGACCTTTCCACCACAGGTAGGGGTCTTGCTATGCAGGCCCCACATACACCAATGGAGGATCTCCTTGCCAACCTTGGGGCAGCCACCACATGCCAGCAAAGCCAAAACATACAAGTGATGGAGGTGGGTGGCACCAAGACAACAGGTGAGGAGCATCCAGGTAAGGCCACAGTGCACATCAGCTGAATACTGTAGCAGTCATACTGCTTATGTAGAGTATCTAGATGCATATGTCAGGTAAAACTGCATTTGTGGGTGGGGATTTGTAATGCACACAAGTGCACATCTATGGTGAAGGACATCAAACTGTGTAGTATCAGAGCTTGTACTGTACATGTGCAGAAAAGTAGCATTCATCTTGTACCAGTACCACATGTGAATCTGCTGACAATACCTCTTCCCCAGAACCACATAGGTACCTCTGGTCTAGATGTGGGACAGCAGCCTGAAGCTGGTGAGTATGGTATTGCCTTGTTGTGGCTCACCAATACCCTAGGCATGTTAAGGTCATGCATTTTACCATGCATACAATTGTTACTCTTAGCCATATTGCAATATGTGCATATTCACTTGTGGTGGGGTTAACTGCATTGCATCAGAGTGGTCACCACAGGGGCTTATTTGCAGGAGGTGTAACATATCCATAGCATACCTCACAACCTGTCAGTGCAAGAAATCTGGACAAAGACTGACAAAATGGAGGGACAAAGGGTCTTATACAGTGCATATAAAAAGTGTACACACCGCTGTTAGAATGCCAGGTATTTGTGACATACAAAGATGAGACCACATTAAAACATTTCACAGCTCTTCCCACCTTCAGTGTGACCTATAACCTGTACAATGCTATTGATAAAGAAACAAATCTGTTAGGAGAACAAGTATGAAAAATAAGACACGTACAATCAGCTAGATGCATAAGTGTGCACAGCCTGAAACTAATACTTTGTTGAAGCAGCTTTTGATTTCATTACACATTACGTCTTCTTAGGTACACATCTTCCATCAATTACAGGGACTCTTTGATTAACAATGAATGATAGACAGCTGCCCTACTAAACTTTTCCAGACATTTACTCAGTTGCCTACTACAGCAACAGACATGGTTTTCAGACAGCTTACAAAGCTTCAAAGGGATCTCATTGTGGAAAGGTATCAGCCTGGAGAAGGGTACAAAAACATTTTCACAGGATTGCATATACCATGGTACACTGTGAAGATATTCATTAAAAGGTGGAGAAAATATTGGACACCAGTGACATTGCAAAGAAGTGGATATCCCTCCAAATTTGATGAGAAGACAAACCCAAAACTGGTCAGGAAGGCTGCCAAGAGACCTACTGCAACACTAAAGGAGTTGCAGGAATCTCTGGCAAGTACTGGTTGTGTACTACATGTGACAACAATCTCCCGTATTTTCCATATGTCTTACCCATGTGGTAGGTTTGGAAGATGGAAGCATTTTCTCACACCAAACAACATCCAGGACTGGCTAAATTTTGAAAAAAAATACATAAAGTCTCACAAAAGCATGTGGGAAAATGTGTTATGGTCTAATGAAACCTAGGTTGAACTTTTTTGGCCACAATTCTGAAAGGTTTGTTTGGTGCAATAACAATAACAATACTACGCATCACCAAAAGAACACCATCCCCACGGTGAAGCATGGTAATGGCAGTGTCCTGGTTTGGGGTTGCTGTTCATAAGCTGGAACTGGGGCTTTAGCCAAGTTGGAGGGGATTATGAACAGTTCCAAATACCAGTCCCTTTTGGCCCAAATTCTTCAGGTGTTTGCTAGATAGCTGTAGATGGAGAGGAATTCTACCTTTTCACATGACAATGACCTAAACCATACATCCAAATCAACAAAGGAATGGCTTCACCAGAAAACATTCAGTGTTCTGGACTGGCCCAGCCAGAGCTCACACCTACATCCAATAGAAAATCTGTGTGGTGACCTGATGAGGGCTTTGCACAAGAGATGCCCTCACAATCTGACAGAGTTGGAGGGCTTATGCAAGGGAGAGTGTGCAGATATTGCCAAGTCAAGATGTGCCAAGCTGATATGCACCTTCCTAAGAGGACTGAATGCTGTAATTAAATCAAAAGGTGCTTTAACAAAGTATTAGTTTAAGAGTCTGCACACTCATGCAACCAGCCTATTGTAAGTATTTCATTTACTATATGTTACCCTTAACCAATGTGTATGTTCTTCAACTGGATTGCACAGGTTATGGGTCACATCAAAGGTGTGAAAAGTTATAACATGATTTCTGTGGTCTCATGTTATATATCACAAAAACCTGGCATGTTAACAGGGGTGTGTACACTTATTATATCCACTGTAAGCTTAGAAAGTTGTTAGAGTAACTGGATTTGTTTTAATATACATTTACTGCATGTTTTGAAGTCTGCAACTCAAATTATGTCATTAATTAGTGATGCCAATCCACAGATCATCCCAGTAAGGTATCAGACAAACACAGGGTTTATGAGGAACAGACCAAAAATATGAGCCACACATCTAGACATTTAGTGAAACTCTGTACAGTTGAGAGGTATGTTCTGTAGGGGTTGCCACTGTGCTATACATATAGCACACACAATCACTACACAGTTCAAAAGCTAAGACCACACACACACACACACACACACACACACACACACACACACACACACACACACACACACACACACACACACACACACACACACACACACATTTGCCAGGACTCAGTTAGATCTGCTACCTATGTAGTCATTGGTACTATAGTGTTATGCAGTTATCGCATGTACCATGGAGCTTATAGGGTGATGAATGTCCCAAGGTACCTATAAAGTGAATAAAATCACCAGGCCTTGTAAAGTATGGCAATGGTAGGTTTACTGGTTGTGAAGGGCCTCAAAATACTTTCACCAACATGTTTACACACTCACAAACACTTTTATACAGACTAATGCACACACACACACGTTTGCCAGTACTGAGATCCATAGTTTCATAGGTGTGTACTAGGCAAATGGCCATGGAGCCTTTACAAGCCTAGCCCTTAAGATTACCCTGACATTGTGCCATCTGACATTAGTCCCCAGTCTGTCTAATGCATATAGCCACTGGAGTGATCCCAGGGTGGGATTTCTATTCTCCATCCACTCATCCCAATTTCTCCTGCAGAGGGCCAGTGAGGTGCTCTGCTTAACACGTATGTGACGTCAATTCCATAGCGTGGGTAGTCTCTGTGCTATGAACCTGTCCCTCCAGCATGTTGTGTTGATTGTGAAAATAGGGTTGAGGTCTCTGGGACATGTCATGCTGATGGATTGGATTCTTTAGATGTAGCATTCCTGACAGAACTGGGTAAGACATGGCTTTGTAAGTCAAGCAGAGATTGTCTCTAAGTATCCAATATGAGACAGAGAATACTTGGAGTTACTGGAGTCTGTCCATATAGGACAAATGTTTAAGGCATAAGATCTGATTTGTGAAGTACTTTTGCAGCCTCTCCAGTTGTTTCAGGTATCCAGTGAGGTACATGTCACATGGCCCATTGCACTCATTGATTGGCCTAATGAGGGCAGAGTACAAGAAGACAATGACCTCCTACTTCCTGGATACAAAACCATCAGTAATAAGATGTGCCACACAGAAGGACTTTCTGAACTCAGTGGCACTGTAGTGGTCAACAGAGAGCTCGCTGTCAACCTGTGTTCCCAGTTCTCTTATAACAACTTCAGTGTTCAGTGGATTACCATTGATGTGATGATTCATGGGAAACAAGTCGTTCCCAAATGGGATGGTGGCACATTTTCTTTTATTGAGCTAAAGTCCAGGGTTCTGACACCAGTCGTAGGTCTCAGTGAGGCCTTTCTGCAGGATGTCGCTATCACATAGGGTGGTAATAATAGCATCCACCTTGCAGTCGTCTGCATACATTGTCATCCAGGGTTCCTTCATGTTGGGCTGGACTTCAGAGGAGTAGATACTGAACATGAGGTGACCCAGGAACAAACCCTGTGGGACTCCACTCATGACTGGTTGGCAGTCTGACATGGAGTCCGCTGCTTTTACACCATGGGTTCTATCTGTGTGACAGTTTGCAAGACACCTAGTGATATAGGGGTTGATGCTTAGCTGAGTGTGTTTGTCTATGATTCCTGAGTGGGAAATGGAATCCAAGGATTAGAAGGCCCATTTATCTTGTTTATTCCATACTATTACACACTTATTGCACATGATACAGAGCTTATAGGGCTGCAGAGTGTCTACAGCTACCTCTACAATGGATGACAACAGTGGGCCTTGCAAAGTGGACACTGGGACATGTACTGGGTAAATCACAACAAAAAGCTGCAAGCCCCACCCCCAATGAATATGTTTCTCACCCAAACACACACATACCTCCACCCACCCAGGATACTGTTCTCATACACACATACCAACACACACACACACACACACACACACACACACACACACACACACACACACACACACAAGCACACGCACACACACACACACACACACACACACACACACACACACACACACACACACACACACACACACACACACACACACACACACACACACACACACACACACACACACACACACACACACACACACACACAGACACACACATACAAATGTAGGTGATTTGATATTCTAACTCCCACCTCAGTACCATCAGACAATGAATCTCTCTTCCTGCTGGCACGTGCCAGTGGTTATAACTGGTATGAAACTGTCTGCAGCAGGACATCACTCTATGCCATTCAGGGTATCCCTGTGTATGATTCACTCTCTGTGTGTGTCTACCTGTGTGTCTCACTCTATCACTGCCTGGCCCACTTTTCCCCATATCTATGTGTTTGTATGCTTGACATATTTTAATATGTTTCTGAAAAAGCTGTTAAAGCCATGGCTCTTGAGGAACGTTCTATTTATTTAAACGCTGAATAAAACACGTTTTTCGTCTAACCCAAATGGTTAAACTTCATCAGATAACAAGCAAGCAAAACATTGTTAGTTAAATTTAAAAAAATATATATAAATACCCCGCCAAATGCTGTTAATGACATTTATCATTCTTAAAGGGATAAACTTCTAAAAATTCTATAAACCGTTAACAACAACCGTATATCAGTGAAAATATAAACACAAAACCATAATTAAATTAATGACTGCACTTCAAATAACATAAAACCCACAATAATAATAATAATAAAATTAATGGTTTTGGTATTTTCACATTTGTATCTGTCAGTGGGAGGTTGGCATAATGGTTAAGGTGTTTACCTTACAAACAAAAGGTGCAGGGTTTGATTCTCACGTGGGTAACTGGCTCGGCTTCAAGTGGTCCACAAGGACAGTTAGCCTAGTACTAATCTATGAACTTTATACCTTAGCACGGATATAAATAGGACATGCTGGAGGGATAGATTTGTCACCCAGAGACTCCCTATGCTGTGGAATAAAATCCCGGTCCATGTGAGGCAGAGCACATCGCTGGCTCTGTTCAAGAGAAATCTTGACCGGTGGATGGGAGATCGTAGGTTTACCCCGGGAATCATCTCTGTGTCACTGCTGGACAGAGGCACAACAAACTAATGGGCACAGTATTTTTTAACATAAGGGGTGGCGTAAGCCACAAAACTTTGGGCTAGGCTTATAAATGCCTTAGGGCAGATAGCCTAGTATAAACCTATGAACCTATTTATACACAGGTAACTGATTTTATGATTTTATTTTTAAATATTTTACATACTTTAAATAATTTAAATATTTAATAGGAAGGTTTTATTATTTTTTATTATTATTTTTTATTATTATTTTTGTGGGTTTTATGTTATTTGAAGTGTGGTCATTAGTTTAATTATAGTTTTGTGTTTATATTTTCACTGAAATACAGTTGTTGTTAAATGTCAACCTTGTTTAGATCAAGCCAGATTTCTTATATTAATGCATAACGGTTTATAGAGTTTTTAGAAGTTTATCCCTTTAAGAATGATTAACGTCATTAACAGCATTTGGGGGGTATTTATATATTGTTTTTGAAAATTAACTGACAATGTTTTGCTTGCTTGTTATCTGATGATGTTTAATCATTTGGGTTAGACGAAAAACGTGTTTTATTGAGCGTTTAAATAAATAGAGCGTTCCTCAAGAGTCACGGGTTTAGCGGCTTTTTCAGAAGTTTGTGTTCATCTCTGTTCACAGCAGATATTGTAATATGTTGCCCATATATATGTGTGTGTATCACAGGCAACAGACGGAGATATACAGCATATGTGCCACAGGCTGTGGGTAATCCTGTCTGATGGGTGTGTGTGTGTGTGTATGTGTGTGGAGACAAGTTTGTATAGCTGTGTGTATGCAAAGACATTTGCACAATACAGATATATATATATATATATATATATATATATATATATATATATATATATATATATATATATATATATATATATATATATATATACACACATACATATATATATATATATATATATATATATATATATATATATATATATATATATATATATATATATAGTCCAATGTGGTTTCAGACATGGGCTTCACTTCTCTAAGTGTAGGAGCTTGCTCAGTATGACCTTCTATAGTAAGTGTGGGAAGCCATTCCAGGGATAGTTGTACTCCATTCTGGAGTGTTGTGTGCTACAGCCATACTTGCAACCTGTTTGTGCAAGATATTTGGAGATAGGCTGCCAATATGGGGAAACAATGGGCCAAACATAGGGGGGTACTATAAGTATTGCTCTTATCAATGTATGAGTTGCTTGAGTTACACGATTTGTTTTAGCAGGCATTTTCTGACATATGTAATGTCTGACACTTTACTGTATTGTGTCATTACCTACTGACAGATATAATTGGATTGTCATAGTTATTTACCAGAAAAATACAAGATGGATGATACACAGACCTATATTATGAGGGAAAGGCTAGACATTCTTGCACAATCCGGCCAATTGGGAAGTGTGGCTACAACTGATTGACTGATGACATTGTGTAAAAGGTCCAGCACCTTGGTGATATACTGGCTGGGGATCTCTTGGTTGTGAGGTATTCTTCTTACCTGAAAGGTCATGTTCTGGTGTGGCCATACCTGTCAACTGCACAGATTCTCACAGATTATCCAGATTCATGACTCATATATCTGGTTGGTTTCCCTTAACATTGTGTTTTTCCAGCGCATTTGTTGCAAATTACTCAGGGTTGCAGTCAGACAATAATGACAGAACATTAGAGTTTCAGACCTCACACCCTTCATGACATCCATGTTACTACACCCCCCCTGCTGTTATTCTATCAACTTTCTAACATTATGAGAGCAATATTTCAAATGTGTCCCTATAGTTGGGCCTTTATCCCACTATTATGTATAGCTTTGTCCAGATTTCTTCATCTACGAGGTTGACAGTTATGCTACTAGCATTTAGCGGCATGGCCTTATGTTTGCATTTTGTTGACTGTTTTTTGTTTTTAGTATGGACTCCATGACATTCCCTACAAAGGCACAAAGGCTGAGGCATGGGCATTTGCCAGAGGCCTGTAGGCCATGTGGGACTATTGCAGGCCATCTGTAGCAAGGCAGTGCATTCTGTCACTCATATGTTTCCAGGCTGCCAGGCAGTAGATGCTCTGAGTGACAATGGTTAAGTTACAGAATGCACTGCTGTGCTACTAGGCACCATATCTTTCTATGTATGTGATCCAGACATCTGGACAAAGCCATTAGTAATTGGGTGACAAAGGCTTAAATATACAGACCATTGTAACTACTGGCCTTTCAAACCTAGAAGGGAGATACAATAACATATTTTGCATTAGCATGCATTTTTCTATAGGGTATGAAGTCTGAGACACTGCAATCAATTAGTATTTCCTGACTTTAGACTCTCGTGGTTTGCCAATGATTTTCCAGACAACCACTATTTCAGAATAAAGACACCACAAATATGATGCAAACCTCTGACTATTCTGCAAAAGGTCTGTACAGTTGGGAAGTATTGTAGGCACTGTATAGGTTACTCCAACCTGTGTACTGTTCATATGTTTGGCCCCTTGTACATGAACTGCCCAGCTTCCCAGTAGTAATGGATATTGACATCTGGACAGTGTGTACAACTCCCGCCATAGGTGTAGCTGACATACAAAATAGTCGGCACTGCATTTCATGGAACATGGCCATGTCTACCACAGTCCTGTACCTAGGCCACTAGGATATAACAGCCTTGAGAAGTTGCTGGCCACATCCTGACAGTGTTCCCCACACATATTCATAGCTCATTGATGCCTGCATATTGTGGACATGCAACAAGCTATCATGTTGATTGGGACAGCCCTGACAATGTGTGCTCTGCTGCTATTACCCTACAAACTTACATGTTACTGCATTTCTATGGAAATATGAGTGTGAGGGACACACCTGTCAGCAGTACACATTTGCACAGACTGTGCTGATATTGGCTTTACATTTTGGTTCCATTTAGCATAGTATTATACCCTGTCCTGGAGAATAGAAGCATACCACTAGAGACCACAGGTTAGATTGTTATGCCATACAATTGAGTTTCAGACTTCTTATCCTTCAGAGCCTTACTGCAAATGCAAGGCCTGCTATGATATCACTGTGTAAGTCTGTAAGGGGTATTCCATCATTGTCACCATTTGTGGGCCTTTTCCAGACATTCCTTTCTGGTTTTCTATGGCTGACTTGCTGGGTGAGTCTGAGGGGCGAGTATGAGATCCCCACATTGACATTCATGCATGTGACCTATGATCCCCCTTAGTTGCCCCCCACACACACACACACATATACTGCATTGGGATTTGTCACTTTGAATGATACTGCATAGTGTATGGAAGCCAGTATTTTTCAGACATTTCCTGGTGTCCCACATAGCTGTCAGTTGTCTGCTGCTATCCCAGTAGGCCACCCCATTCCCTTGCATGCATCCAGCATTACCATAGATATGCTACCAGAACATACTAATCCATTCATTTATTGTTAAGAAGACTGACTTACCTTGTGCCTGCAGTAGTTGTGAGGACGGTGCTTGAGGGCTGCCTATATTGGATGCACACAGTACACTGCCTATACATGGTACGTTACAGGAAATGTGATGTGTGTGTCATCTATTTTACTGTCTGTGTGGGTCAGAGAGAGGTACTGTTGCCTCTTTGCCAAGGCCTGGGCATACTGGGCATGCTTCCATCTGCCTACGGGAGCAGGCTTAAGGGCTTCCTCTTCTTAGTCCCTCTGTGCCTGTGGGGACCTTGGCAATGGTGAGTGGCTATGTGGCCCTTTCCTCTGCTGTTCCTGCTGCAGCTGTTTCCACAGGATCATATTGTGTAGCATGGCACATACTATGAACATGTGCGCACATGTGGCTGGAGAGTACTGCAAGGCTCCACCAGATATGTCAAGGCAGTGGAACATTGACTTGAGCATCCCAAACACATGCTCTATAATGATCCTGGTTTGTGTGTGTGTTCATTATGGTGTTCTTGAGTGGGTGTGTGTTCATTTCTGATGGGTGTCATCACCCATGGCTCCAGTGTATAGCCAGCATGTCCCATCAGATGGCCAAATGGGATGTCCCCACTGGCAAATGCCAGGTACAACTGTGATGAATGTCATATGTGGGAGTCATGATAGCTTCCAGGGCTGCCAGCACACACATTCATGATAATGCTTTGTGCATTGCACATGACCTGGAAGTTGATGGAGGGGGAGTCCTTGCAGTTTATGTAGACCCTACCCTGTTCACCGGGTGATGCTTTGATGTGGATGTGCGTGCAGTCTATCTCACCCAGTACCTCTGAGTATTCTGCTACATGGTGGAAGAGACACATATTGCTGGTCCTCTCCTCATGGGTGTTGGGGAAGTAAATGTGCTCACCAACATGTGGTAGGATGGCATCCAGGAAATGGTGGAGTACCCTGGATGCATAGGCCTGTGAGACCCCCATGATGTCCCCAGTAGGTCATTGGAAAGTATGTGTAGCTAGTATTCTTAAGGCTACACATACATTGGTATCCACTGGGATGGGTTCCCCTTTGTTGGCTCTGGGTCTGAGTTGAGGCCAGCACAGCTCAGTAACTTGCTGAAGTATGTCCCTGTCCACCCTGTAGTGCTCTACTATCTCCAGATCATGTAGCCCCTGGTAAGTTACCCTGGGTCTGAACACTCTTCTCCTCCTCCTTGGTCTGTGATGGTTGTCAGCATTATCTTCCTCACCCCCCTTAGCCTCTAGCACATACTGATGGATCAAAGTAATGGCAGCCCCTAACATTTTTTCGTTTAAAATTCCCCCGCATGTGTACACCAATGGTGCAGAGTTTGTGGGAAAAAACAGACTGAAAGGTGTTTGCATAATTTATGCTGTTGTGCTGCAGATTATGTCTTTATGATTGGTTGACTATGATGCATTCCACCTGCCAGTTATGTTATTTGTACTTGATTGCTTTTATTCTGCTATTTCCCTTTTTTTTTTTTCCCCTTCCCATTTCCACCCCTTTTTAGTCCTGAGGTGCATCGCACAAACCTGGTGCCCAAATATAAACAGTCTTGTTATTTCCATTTTTTTTCTTTTTTGTTTTACACCCAGTGAGTGCCATGTAAACCAGTTTAGCTAAAGTAAACAATGAGAAATGGCCCTCCCTTGGACATGAACATGCTCTTCATTTCATGGAATAAGTCAACACAGCCTGAGACACTCCCCTTTGCTTAGCTATGCTTAGCTAAGCTCATCTGGGAGCCATGGAGCTCCAGTGTGCTTACATCAAGCTTGTCACACCCCCTTTTATGTCAACTGCTTCTCCTGCTTATACCACTGCCTTATAGGTCCTAAACAGTTAGGTGCAGTTTGATACTTGTCTTCATTTTGTGATTCATTAAATTTCCCTCATTAGCATACCCCACTGCTTTAGTCCCTAGTTATATACACCAGAGGCTTTCCCCCTAGCAACCAATATTCTCTGCTGTTGTTTTGATTCTGCATGCCATACACTATAATGTCAAAATGCAGATTTCACTTAAATTGCCTTATCACATTTTTTTTTATTTTCGGCACAATCGTGTTTGTGCACCACTGCCTTAGGCTAAAATGGTCAAGATCAGCCAATAAAAATTAACTTTGATTTTTTTATAATTTTGCAACACTTTTCCATGCCAATGGCCATATATTTGGCCATTGGCATGCCTAAGGATTATAATACATGCTTTACTTTGAGCTGTCATGCCTCTGCTTTGATTTTTGCAGAAATGTATTCGGCTAGTAGCCAAATTCATGTCAGTATGCTGCACTATTCTGCCACGGATGCCTGCCTGCTTACTGGATCACTAATTGACCTCATTTGCATGGTGTTCACCAGCAAATGTGGTCATTAGCATAATCCAGTCATGCCCATGGCAGAATAGTGTTAGCCTGCACAGAAAAAACCTTTATTGAATCCCAGGCTATATCTATATCTATATCTACATCTATATCTGTATATACATCTATATCTATAGCTATATCTTCATAGATATGTAGGTGGTTATACTGCAGACTGGTTGTTAGACCTTACAGCAACATAGATTCTCTTATGCTGAGCATGTATTTCCTGCCTTCGGATCATTCAGTAGTACTTGAAAGTAGACAAGGATGTCATATGTCTTATTCCACAATGTAATTTATTTCAGGGATGGGAGAAACTGTGAAATGACATTTAGTTTTACTAGGTGCTCAGTTTTGTAATTTCTACCCCTGTTTTGCAATCATCCATATATATGCAGAGTCAAAATGTGCTTGACATTGAGAAGTCATACAAAACATATTAAATATTATAAAGATTATTATAAAGTCTTTTGAGACTCCAGCTTTTGTTCTTTTCTTTGATGATTCAATGGTTTATTGCCTGCATTCTGGCTGTATGCCAAGATCTTATCATTCTGATAATGTATTGATTCACTCCTAATTCACATAATTGTGATATTACTGTATCATGAAAAACTGAGTTAAAGCCTTTAGTAATGTCCAGATACACCACTAGACAACATTTACCCCAGTCCCTTATATTAATGTTTTTTTCATAAAAATTAATTTGACATATTAAAGTCAATCAAACTTTAATAATTCTGTGCCTTGTTAAATCCATGCTTGAACCATACAGTTTTTCCCTAATCAAATGATGTAATAAACATCTTTACATTTGCCTATTATCAAGGTCAAACAGTCAAACTGATATGTCTAAAACTGAGGATATCCTGTTTATTTCCTGCTTTATATGTTGGCAGAATGCATAGTTTGAGCCAATCATCCTGCAGAATACCCCTTCACAAGATTTTATTAAATGTTACAGATAAGAAACTTAGTAGGTCATGTGAAATCATAGTTATCTGTTGTCCTGAAATGCCATCAGACCCCATGGAGTCTTATTTACAGTGTAAATTACTTCTTGGATATCTTAGATTAAGTTTCATGGTTAAGTATCAGATTCTGCATATATATATAATTTGATTTCTGGTGTGAGCCTGCTGGGTGCAGTGCGTGAGCACCAGACTCAACTATGTATATGAGGGTCTGAGGCCTGCTGGCCCAAATTGCTTTAGTCTGACAGTTTGCACTGGCGGGTAAGGCTGACAGCTATAATACCTGTGGTACAAGGTTTAATTTTCTCATCCCTCACTTGTCTACTGAATGGCCTTGAGATAGTCACGTAACCAGAAATTGCTCAGGGGTCACCCCCAGAAAGGTACTGTGTGTCCACTAGCTCTATCTGGTTAATGAATGGGTATTATTATAAGCTGTAGGAGTAGCAGTGTTCATAGATTGGTACTAGGCTAATAACCCAGAGGGGCCTTTCTAAACCTAGCCAAATTTTCTTGAAAACATTATGACATCCTGTATCTGAATAGGACATCGAGAGCCAGAGATTTATAAGTTATTATTGTCTACAATGGACATGGGTGCCAGGCTCAGTGCACATTTTTTATTCCCCATCCACTTTTCTAGGTTGCATGTAAACTGGGTAATATGCAAATTTAGCTTCACATTGATGGGAAGCCTGTTCCATAAGAAGGGCAGTCTCTGGGAGACATATTTGTCTCTCCATCATATTCTGTTTAAGACACAGTCAAAATTCAGGTACCTAGACCTTGTATTCCTGGAACTCTTTGACCTATGAATATGTAATTTTAATCTGATAAGTAGGTCTTCCCATCTAATAAAATGGTTGTTAAAGACTTATACAATATCATGACATGAGTCCAGTATTGCTCTATCATAGCGGAGTGGACCAGTATCTATTGTAATCTTTATCATAGATTCAACATACTTAAAAAAATGTGTATTATTGTTTTTGTATTATATATCTATATTTATATCAAATATACATATACATATATATATATATATATATATATATATATATATATATATATGTATATGTATGTATATATATATATATATATATATATATATATATGTATCTGTATCTATATCTGTATATCTATATCTGTATCTATATCTATATCTATTTGTATATCTATATC
Source organism: Protopterus annectens (assembly GCF_019279795.1). Taxonomy (NCBI): domain Eukaryota; kingdom Metazoa; phylum Chordata; order Ceratodontiformes; family Protopteridae; genus Protopterus; species Protopterus annectens. Next base: position 829,718,808 of record NC_056749.1, read on the forward strand.
TGTATCTGTACCTATATCTATATCTATATCTATATCTATATCTATATCTATATCTATATCTATATCTATATCTAATCTATATCTATATCTGTATCTATATCTATATCTATATCTATATTTATATCTATATCTATATCTGTATCTATATCTATATCTATATCTATATCTGTATCTGTATCTGTATCTATATCTATATCTGTATCTATATCTATATCTATTTGTATATCTATATCTGTATCTGTATCTATATCTGTATCTATATCTATATCTATATCTAATCTATATCTATATCTGTATCTATATCTATATATATATATATATTTTTATCTATATCTATATCTGTATCTATATCTATATCTGTATCTATATCTATATCTATTTGTATATCTATATCTGTATCTGTATCTATATCTGTATCTATATCTATATCTATATCTGTATCTATATCTATATCTATATCTATATCTATATTTATATCTATATCTGTATCTATATCTATATCTATATCTGTATCTGTATCTATATCTATGTCTATATCTATATCAGAGGTGCAGTTATGAGTATGTAAAGGAGGCATCTGTCCTGGAAACAAAAAAGTCAGGGGGTATGATTGGTAGTATATCACAGCACTGGCATTCAGAAATGAATACTGATATTGTATTTACAGCCACATCTTAAGCAGTAAAGTACTTCAAATGTCTTCTACATTTTCAAGTAGAAGATTTTTTTTATTCTCTACATGGAGTGAAGACCTCTATCAGGGAACTGTATTGGGTTCTAGGTTAACTAACTATGACAGTGATGTTTATCTTTGTTTGTATTGATATCTATAGGTGTATGTATGTCTATCAAACCACTGAAGAATAGCTATATGGGCAGATAGCATTATATATACACAGACCACTTATGCCAGTGATTATGAACTGCTATTGCACTTCTATCCGTACGTAATTCATAGGTACGTACTAGGACAGCTGCACTTGTGGGAAATTTTAAGGCTAGACAGCTTCTCGTCAGAGATGAGAATCAAACTCTGCATCTTGTGCATATGAGGTAACTGCCTTAACCTTTATACCAACCCCCAATCAAATTGCTAAGGAGATGCCGGGGATTTGAACCAGGACCTCATCATTTAGGGTTTGATTCCTTTGGTTTCATGCGCATATGTAATGTGGGTTCCAGTGTATCTCATTGAGTCTCATCTGAATAATGCCTCAAGCAGAAGAAACAAATCAGAAAAGCCTTCAAATTAATGAACTAAAACATTATCATTTTTTTTCAGGAAGCAAAGCTCTCTGCACCTACACACACACACACACACACACACACACACACACACACACACACACACACACACACACACACACACACAGTCATGAACACATAGCTGACCACCTGTATCCATAGATATTAATGTGATAAAAACATGCATTTTGTATACCATAATGATAGTTATAAAAATCCTCAGGAGGAGATGTCACTGAATGTGTCAAAAAAGTTTGCTACACTTTGAGTATAGAACTGAAGCTATTAAAACTTTTTAACCTGTTAATATATATGGTGCTAAGTGAAAACATGGCATAAATTAACATCCAGACCCCTCTATAATATTCTTGTTAACATAATCCGGCATTTAGTTTAACTTATCAATGCTAAAAAAAAAAAAAACAACAAAAAAGCAAAAAATGAAACCAGAACTATATTACCAATTCCCCGTAAAATAGAAACATAATGTGCAAACACACATAGAAGTCTGAATGAGGAGGTCAAGACTGTGATCAGAGTTTTTACAGCCAGCTGGAGCAGAGTGTCCGGGTAATATATGACAGAAAAATGCCAAAAAAAATGAAAAGTAAAGTGTACAAAACAGGGCAGAGACCAGTCCCACTGTATGGTACAGAAACCTGGGCAGAGCAGTTGAGGAAGTAAGAGGTGATGGATATGAAGTGCCTGAGATGGGTAGTAGGATGCACACTGTAGGACAGGTAAAGAAATATGGACCTCAGGGAAGGTCTATATCGCCACATCAACAGTGATTAGATTACTTCTTTTGGATGACTTGTGATTAGGTAAAGCATTTGTTTGACAACATGAAAGTAACAGTAAAGTGATATTCAGGATGCGTGAGACCAGTCTAATTGGGCACAACTCACAAGGGATCCCCTGCATGCTTTTGTCAATATGAAGTATAGCAACAATCAGGTCTACAACATGTTAGTGCCATGTTATCTAAGAAGGGCATAGTTCACTGCAGAGATGGAAGCATTCAAACTCCATGTGTGCATATTTTTTAAGAATGGCAAGGCCACAACTTACAGAATTAAACTATATTGCTTGTTTGTGGCTAGATGCAGAAGGTGATTACAATAAACAGATTGTAACTGAAACACTTACAATTGATAGATTTAAGCAGACATTCCCTAATGTTATTATGAAGTGGTCAAATCAATAGGACACATAGTTTTATTACATTGTTAAAATGGTAAAATGTTATGAAAATATGTGTAAGGATGGATCACCTAAAATAAATGTATTTAAAGGAAGCTTGACAATCATGAATATTTTATGGTTTAAATGTGGAAAGAGGGGACACAAAAGTCTTTAATTATAATACTGATGAAAGCAAATCTGATGTAAGTGGTGAAACTTGACAAGATTCTAAATGACACAAGACCTATGCAGTGTGACAGAATTTCTGCCAGTTTAGTAGAAATCATGTTCTCTTTCATTGTACCACCACTAATGTTATTAAATGCCTGGTATTAGTGAATGATTTACAGGGACTACTTGACTCCATTAGTATGCTAACCCTAACTAATTAAGGGACAGTACATCTGCAAACAAAGGACCTTTTCATTCAAAGTGGAAATATATATATATATATATATATATATATATATATATATATATATATATATATATATGTATATGTATATATATATATTCACAGGGATAAAAAAAATTATATTCCATCCTGCAAGTAGAAGTCTAGACAAAATTTGGGAAAGTTATATATCCTGTGGCTCTAGTATCATACTTTACCCATGATCTGTTTATTGGGAAAGTCTTCTGCTTTTTAAAGAATTATGGCACGATTGGGATGATGAATGCATTCTTAACATCCCGAGTTCCCAGTTTAAAAGAAAATAACCTAAGGATCTTCAAACTGGAGTCACACCTCTTTATCATTCTGTGATGGAACACAGCATTGCTTCAACTGGCAAACCAGAAGATGGATATCGTTCAAGAATAATATTAACAATCCCCAAGAAATAAAAGTGTTGGTGAGTATAAAAGGATTATACAGGGAAATTAGAACTCTGTAAACCCTCCCGATATTAAAGCAGTGCAACAAATGAGAGCTGTAATCAGAAAGAAACCAACAGCAGGCACAATACATAACAGCAAAGTGAATGAAGTGACCAATCTTTACCCTACCTTGAGCCAAATGAAACAAATTAGATTATACAAAGACCCTAGTAAGCTCAACAGCACATCTAGTTTTGTCAGCTGCTGAATGCTAGAGGTGGATTTACTGACTGGGAGGTTAGGAAAAGTTAGAGTCATGAGACCAAAGAAAAAAAAAATATTTTCACCCCTAGATAAACTGTTACAGTATTTATGTTCTCCCATTTGACCATCATTGGATGATAGCTACATTTTTGCATGTAATGGCTAGGGTGCTCAACCCCCAAAGCCTGTATGTAACAGAATATCTGAATGATATTATAATTCATTAGAAAATGTAGGACTCATAACTATCCACAGTTCAGGCTTTTCTGGATTTGCTCAGACAAGCGGGGATTAAAGTCAATACCCCAAAAGTACACTGGGGATGACAAATTTAAACAGTTTGGATACCTCACAGCTAATGGAGCATTAACCTCCAACGATAAAATATTTAGGCAGTACAAAATTGTAGACTGCCCCAGATGAACCAAATTATGGCGTTCCTTGACCTGGCTGTATAGTATAAAAATGTGGACATACTTCTCCACATGATCACTCTCCTTACAAATCCCATGAAAGGGAAAATGCCAAGTAAGGTCAGGTAGAACCTTTACTTGTTGGATACATTTCAGTGATTAAAAGCCATCTTCTATTCTGATCCTGTCCTAACATTCTCTGCACCCTTTATAGTGCAGACACATCAGAAGTAGACTTGGGTATAGGAATGTTCAAGCTAGGATGTAAGTGAAATACATCGCTGTCAACATTATTCATGATGACAACATATGTGTTTCCCTCCCCACAACAGGTGACTGTGGTTATCCACTGAAACCATGGCTAATGACCCCATGCACAGAACCTTCCAACGCAGAGGAGGCCTACAATAGAGCACATGCCACAACATGACATACCATAGAACATGCCTTTAGTGTACTGAAAGCCAGGTTCAGATGTCTGTATACATCCAAGGGGCAAATGCAATACACACCTGAAAAGGCAGCACAGTTTATTATTGCATGCACTATACTACACAATATGGTAACAACAACACATGATGGTCTTCCTGCTGCAGGTATGGGTGAAATACCCAAAGAACACCAGATGTCTGACGATGACATTTCACAGCTGTTAGAGGAGGAGCAGGAGGAAAAAAAGGGGAACAAGAAACAAGCATGTGAGACAGAGGATGCAACCACACATCCAGGCCCAGGTGACAAGACAGTATCTGGCACACACCTTTGTGTCATGGCAAGCCATATGTACAGAGATTCCACGCATTGATGTTCAAGTGTTGCCCCACCACAACAGCACAGATTGCATTTAATGGCAAGTATCCTCTAGATGTATACAATGAGCATAAACAAAACAACATAATTCTAACCTATAATTGTATGAGCATATACAAATATATCATGATGGGGAACCATCAGTTCAGGCCGCAAATGACACAGGTATGCATACAGACTCATAGTGGTGTATATCTGTATGGTAGACAACAATAGATATACGTTTGTGAACCACATTCCTATTTCTCCACAATCAAATGATGCAAGCAGGAAATCAAGCCAGGATGTACTGCAGATCTTTTGTCAATATCACAAGTAACATATATCAGTGTAAAGTTTGGCTAAAGTATTATGTACTAAATGTAGTCGCCTAGAGTCCGTAAAAATATCAGGCTCCAGTGGCATCAGAATTCACAGCAACCACAGTCAGATGACATCATTAGTGGACTGCACAGCAATCATCATCATCACCACAGGGTAAGCCTGATACTGAAGTATATAGTGGATTAACTGTCATTGTTATTCTAATGCAGTCTAGGGTGCCCACACCAATGGTTCACACCATGGTCCTGGCTTCCCCTACCACATATGGAAACACTCGGCTCGGGTTGGTGGACAGAGAAGAGTGATGGGATGATGCCAGCATATGCAAACACACTGTGTGAAGGAGCATGGGTGTGAGTTGGCTGTCTAGTCATGATCGCTGGGCTCACACTGGATTGGCCAGCAGCAGACGTGTATGCACATTGCAGTATAGACATCAATGCCCAATGGACAAGCATTGGTCTACTGAGAGGGGGGCTTACTCTCCATTCTGGCACTCAGCTAAGTATAGTCAGGGCACGCAGAATCCTGTTGGAGTATGGCACTACTGTAGTACTGCTATAAGCAGGAATTCAGTGACTGTGCCATAGATAACATACTGTCATTCTGTGTAGCCAATGCCACCATGATCTCACCATTTCTGCTCTTCTGTCCTTCATGCAGCATGCACAGCTGGTGCACAACATGATCCATGGTATGGGCAAGTGCATGAATATCAGATCCATGAAGTCACTGGGCATGTTATTTTGTCTGTAGGACAAGGTGGATACCCTTTGACATATGCCATGCACATCAGCTGCACATCTGTCTAAGGCGATGGGCAGTATCAACATGTTGTGGGGAAATGTCAACACCTCCAGCATAAGGAGATGGGCAGTATCAACATGTTGTGGGGAAATGTCAACACCTCCAGCATAAGGAGATGGGCAGTATCAACATGTTGTGGGGAAATGTCAACACCTCCAGCATAAGGAGATGGGCAGTATCAACATGTTGTGGGGAAATGTCAACACCTCCAGCATAAGGAGATGGGCAGTATCAACATGTAGTGGGGAAGTGTCAACACCTCCAGCATAAGGAGATGGGCAGTATCAACATGTTGTGGGGAAGTGTCAACACCTCCAGCATAAGGAGATGGGCAGTATCAACATGTTGTGGGGAAATGTCAACACCTCCAGCATAAGGAGATGGGCAGTATCAACATGTAGTGGGGAAATGTCAACACCTCCAGCATAAGGAGATGGGCAGTATCAACATGTTGTGGGGAAATGTCAACACCTCCAGCATAAGGAGATGGGCAGTATCAACATGTAGTGGGGAAATGTCAACACCTCCAGCATAAGGAGATGGACAGTATCAACATGTTGTGGGGAAGTGTCAACACCTCCAGCATAAGGAGATGGGCAGTATCAACATGTTGTGGGGAAATGTCAACACCTCCAGCATAAGGAGATGGGCAGTATCAACATGTAGTGGGGAAATGTCAACACCTCCAGCATAAGGAGATGGGCAGTATCAACATGTTGTGGGGAAATGTCAACACTTCCAGCATAAGGAGATGGGCAGTATCAACATGTTGTGGGGAAATGTCAACACCTCCAGCATAAGGAGATGGGTAGTATCAACATGTTGTGGGGAAATGTCAACACCTCCAGCATAAGGAGATGGGCAGTATCAACATGTTGTGGGGAAATGTCAACACCTCCAGCATAAGGAGATGGGCAGTATCAACATGTTGTGGGGAAATGTCAACACCTCCAGCAGAATCAACATGGGACTGTGGTCCACAGGCCTCATGCTGTCCACCATCTGATGAGCCCACATTGTCAGAATGCCTGGACATGTTTTTCTCCACATCTGAGGCTACAGCCTCATGCACATGACAGTTATTTTTGGGGCAGACTGTATCACTAAATCTGTATCCTGCACGCCAGGGGCTATACAATGACAGTGAAACAAATCAGATCCACATCGGGATTAGTGGAAGGGCTAATGGAAAATGGAGGCAGTAAACATGATATGCCACATATATATCACTACGATGTTACAGATAATAATGACTTACAAGGACTTCTTGTCTGAACACTACATAACACGGAGTTGACAATTTTGTTACATATGCAACATACATGACATATATGGTGAATATAAACATTAGACACACTTGATATGTCCTCAAAGGAATTTGGAGCCAGAGATGAGGGATATAATGCAACTGTTGTAGGGAAACTAAGGCATAAACACAGGATTATTAATCACATACTTGCCAGCATGCACCATTCTAACAGAGGTAAAACACACAGCACGTAATATTTACACAGACATTTGTTAGTCCTGGCTGAGATGCCAATGGTGGCTGCCCTATGCAGGGGTAGGATGACACTGGAGGGCAACAACAGGAGTAACAGCAATGACATGTATGACACAAAGGTAATACAATACCAGTTCCACCCTCCCAATGTGGTGAGTTTGTGACACAGAGGTAATAAAATACCAGTTACACTCTCCCAATGTGGTGTGTTTGTGACACAGAGGTAATAAAATACCAGTTACACCCTCCCAATGTGGTGAGTTTGTGACACAGAGGTAATAAAATACCAGTTACACCCTCCCAATGTGGTGAGTTTGTGACACAGAGGTAATAAAATGCCAGTTACACCCTCCCAATGTGGTGAGTTTGTGACACAGAGGTAATAAAATACCAGTTACACCCTGCCAATGTGAGACATTTGTGACACAGAGGTAATAAAATACCAGTTACACCCTGCCAGTGTGAGAAGTCTGTCGGTCGTAATGCGGATCCTGCAGTGTGAAAATACAGACAAAGCAAATATAGTCACATATGCAGGCACAGGCATAGGTGCATGATGACGTATACAACACAGCAACAGGATGTGGTCATACTCACATGATGTACAGAGCACCTGTCGGCCCGATGTCACTGTGTAGAAAACAGCAACATTAATTCCATGCAACAGAAGTGTGCTACACAGTGCTGCAGACTGTGAACATGGGCAAACCACACCTGGTCCTTCTGTATGTGCAACTGCCCAACTCATGTCTCCAAAAGATGTGTCAGTAGGTTACAATATCAGGAAAATATCAATATGACAGTATATACCACTGGCATGAAACAGGCAGAGGCCATAACTGGTAATGATCACAGTAACAGTAACAGTACATGGAGACACTCATCTGTCATGTCCTGCTGTTTGCAGAAGTAGGTGGACATGTGCAAATGAATGCAGATGACATTAAGCATGTTGGTTGTACTGTTATATATGTACTGATGTTCTATGGCAACACGTCATTACATTTACCCTGGTCATCATCACTCTGTGTGGACTCATCCACATGATACAATTCTGCTGCTGTAACACAAAAAAATAAAAATACAAGAATATGCATTCAACAACATTCTATACTGATATAATCTACATGCAACATTGTTATGCAAAGTAACACATATATGTCCGGCCTGGAACACCTGCTTCTATCCCTCCCCCAGATGTGAAGTGCTCTCCATTGGACATATGCCATGATGCGAGAAACTGTGTGATTTCATCTGAGAGTGTCAATGGTGAGCCACCACCAGTGGCATCTCTTGACCTCTTGTACCAGTATATCCGGTTGGCTGCAGGAAGGATAATTTCAGAGCTCCATCTGCAACAGGCATTTTGAGATCTATTGTTACGTCCTATAGCATTAATAATATTGGTGAGATCAGCCCACACTTCATTCCTCCAAACTGCCCATCCAAGGAGTCTATGTCCATGCTGGGAATATTATCTATTATTATGTAATTTTACTGTGGTGAAAAATTGTTGCCCTTACATTGGTTTGTATATGCACATGGCCAGATTAATGTGGGAGATGATGATGTTGATAGCGTATACCAATTCACCCTGTCTGTATTCCTGTGCACTGCAAAATTCTGTGAAATACTCCCTACTCTGTATATGCCTGTGCCATGGAAAACAACATATGTGATATGAAAACAATGTCTGAATACATAAGACTCAGAACAATAACTTAACGTATGATATCTGTAGAGGTTATATGTGTGGTTAACATGGATATTACAGCAGAAGTCCAACCACAACACTGTTAAGGTGCACAATCTCACTGCAAATTAATGATGCAGATATACCAGCCTGTGTGCATACAGGCCAATTATACACCCCTTCAGTAACTGACATATATATTTTTTTTGTATTGCACATGATTTTCCTCAAAATGAATCAATTTCAGCGTGTACAGACACATGTCTAAGGAGCAATGATAACACAGGTCTATAGGTTGAGAAACATATCCTACTACAGCAGTGCCAGCAGGTGCAACATTACCTTTGCAACTACCTATGAGTCGGGTATAACTGAAAGTAAGACCAGCTATGCACACACAGTTTTTAATTCCCATTTGTGCCACACATAAGTAATGAGGTTTGTTAAAATTCAAGGTTTTGGAATTCCTTGCACAAATTTGGATAAGTTATCAAAATTTGGTGCTTAACCAAAGCTCTGTGTAACAGGAAGGTACTGCACACAAATATCTAATAGGTATTATTAAATGGGATGATATGTAGTATCTGCCCATTACCTTCCAGCGATCTGATACCATCCTGTAACTGCCACTTTTAAAGTATGATTTTGATACATTTGTAGATCAGACCATTCCTACCTGTGAACCGAGTGGGACCTCAATGAGGAATGTATTCAGTTCTGAAATATCAACATTCTCAGCATTATCATTGAGATGGTTACTTCCAGGAGGCTTTGGCATGTCCAGGTGCTTAATTGGATACAGGAAGAGACCACCCAGATGCTGACTACGCTGTAGTGGAATATCATATGAGTGCCAAACCATGGAACTTTGCAATGATAGAACATCTGGAACCGGATTGCAAGGCAGCATCGATGTCAAATGGGAATCTACAGGACTAGAGTGCAGGTTCACCACCGCCATGATGACCTGTATCAAAGGGACGGTAAGGATCTTCACCAGAGGTTCACTGACATGCGGAGACAGTCAGTGGATGTCTACAGTAAGTGTCACAATCCTAAGTACAACTCTACATTCATAAGGAAATGAGAGAGACAGCCATAACAAACAAGTGAGATATATGACCTTTAAACCTATTACCTGGCTATTCTGATAATTACATTATCTGGATACTCAGGAAGACAAAGTGACCATTCTCCCTGTAATTATGGGTTTGATTCCCATAGGGTTTGTTAATATTGTTTATCGTGTGCATACTATTAAACATTAGATGTGTTTGTTTTCCAACATAAACGTTCATCATTCACAAATTCAGTATGGTCATGTTATCACTGACACCTATATTGCCTAGGCTGCTGATGACTAAGCTCTTCGCCGTTATCCTTAATACTTCAGGAATATTGCACAGTCTCCTTGTGTATGTGTAAACAGCAACTCATACATACATCCCTCAGTCAGTTCGGATTTCCAAAATGCACAGTATTGTTAAATTCCTGGTGGTTTAACACAAAATCAGTGCAGGTCTGAGTGTCTACCATATGTTCTACATTGTAAAAGTAGATGCTATCTGGCAGTTGTGTGGAACATGAGGACCTATAGCATTTAGGTGTTGATTGGTTACATATTCCTCTGTTATCTGTAGGAATACAGATATACACACACAGTAGTAGTTTGTTAAAGATGTCATTGTGTTGTGTATTAGCTCAATTTGTAAACTAAGAGGCCAACCTACATCTATCATGGCTAACTGTGGGTTCATATCCATGGAGGGGATACCTTTCATTAAATTTTGATTATTGCATCTGAGTAAAAGCTTTGAAAATGCTTGTATAGATACCTGCTTGTGGAGGTTTACATGTATTTTGAACATGTTTACAACTATAGCATGTATTGGTTAGATTTCTACCAATATCTCTGTTATCCATAACTTTCTGCCAACAGCAGCACTTTTACTGCACTTTTATGTGTAAAGCTTTGGACAAAGTGGGAATCGGGATAGTTCTGCAAAATGAATGTAGACTATGATAATACTGGCAAAATGAATGTACTGTATACGACTGTCATTATTTATTAACTCCAATTACCCACCCTTCTCATGCTTATATTTGTAGGGGCTGAGATGATTAGATACCACTAGCTATGCTCTTGCAACAACTCTGACTAAATGTTTTTTTCTCTATTTATTTGATTTTTAAACTAACCTTTCCTTCTTAATTCCTAACTCTGTCACTCCTGAGTACTACTCACCATGCTTGATTGTACTAGTCACTCACCATGCTTGATTGTACTAGTCACTTTTTATACAGTAATTTTTTCTAAATTTTACTTAATCTGATGCTGTAATACTCTAAGTGCCTTTCTCAAATCTTTTTACTTTTTTTAGTCTTTTTTAAACTATTTTCAAATTTTATATTAGATGTTTCTGTATGTTTACAGTGTGTTTATTATTTAGTATGACATTACTGGAGCTTTTCTCCCCGGGCCTCCACTGAAAATGGACATGTATCCAGTTGGACTAGCCCAGTCAATAAATGTAAAATAAAATAAATAAATAAATAAATAAATAAATAAATAAATAAATATATTTTGATTGTAGGTATAGAACATCTTTAATGTCAAGGATATTTCTGATGTTGTTGTTGTGTCTTTCGGCTTTTCCCGGTTAGGGGTCGCCACAGCGGAACTCTGGTCCGCTAATGATTGGCAGTAGATTTTTACATGCCAGGTTGCCAGCCCTGGCACACAACCTTCAATGAAGGTACGCCCATTCACGCATGTCTCCACACAGAAGATGCTCTAGCTGAGAATAGAACAGGACAGCGTCTTACTGTGAGGTGACAACGCTACCGCAGCCCCACCACCGCAGTACAAGTTCTAATTTGACAACAAAATGTATGCATATATGTTCTGTTCACCCATCTAAACTATATCTGCATGTATGTGATGAACAGGAATTAATAGCTGCCTATTAAGAGTGGCTGTGTGTTATATGACAATGTTTTACTGTCTGAGGTATGAGATTTTATTGTTGTGTTTTTGTGTTGTGAATACAGTGCTGGCATGCACTCTTGCTTGCAAGTATTTTTCATACATGCACAGCGCATTAAGCTGAATTTTAACCTTCTTGTAAAGTGTAAGCCATGATCTACTACCCCATTGCTGCATGTTCATATCTCTCATTTGTTTATCTGCATTTCCTCCAGGCAATCCCAAGAAAGATGGAATAGATAGGCAAGTATATGTCAGGGTTACAGTGTAGCCATAGCTGAGTGTTGTAGGTTCGAGTCTGAGGTTCCCTGTGTTTATAAGTCTTCCAATGTGTAATGTACTATGCACACAAAATAAATCTCGAACTCAGTCCCAAAAAGACCACTAAACAAGCAGCAAAAGGAACCTCCTAAATCCAATGAACTCTTCCAAAAGTGCAGTAAACTCAGACACAAACTCCACAGAACAGCATGAAACAAAGATAAAAATCCAGTAAATCGAGCGCTTTCACCTGAAGCTATGTCAGGCTTTCTCAAGATGAACCACAAGTAACTTGGCTTCATTTATATACAGCCATCAATTAAAATAACAATGAATTCAATTCAATTAGTGACTCTCAATTAAAGTGCTAAGTGCTTAATTATAGAAAAATGTTTCAACCTTCTAAAATGCAGTTGCTAACTTAATCACAGAATAAAAATATGTAATTTTAAACTACTTTAATAGTGCTTCATATTCCCCAACGCAACCTCTGTCAGTTATAAAAATGCAAACATATTTAACATAATACTCTTAACGAAATAAATATTAAAAATACACATTTTGTTGAATAAACTCCTTCTTTAAAATACTTGGACCCTCGTAAGTCACTGTGTGGTAACTTAACATGCATTAAATCTTGCAACTCCGTTGTAAGTCAGTTCTAATTTGGATGCTTTTATTAAGCACCTTACGATGAAAGAGTGTGATACAACGTGAATATAATTTCTTTCAAGTATTAAAAACTTGATCCTGTACCCGTAGTTTTTTGAACCTTGTTCTACACCTATCTGTGCTATTCAGTACATCGCTTCGTCTTAAATAAGATGAATTAAAAACTATACATATGTATTATTAGGATCAACTCGTGTATTGAAAGCCAAAAATGCTTGATGTACATATGACGAATCACGTCCAAAAGTAATGCATATTGTAACTATTAAAAACACGGGTATAAAAAGAAAGCAAAAACTAACTACAAATAGGGACATAATATTTATGTATGTACAACTTTAAAAAGGAATAAAACCTTATTGTTGTAATACGTGTATTGAACAAAGTTCTTAAAATAATTTATGAATAAATGTAATTAAAAGACGTATGTTCAGACCAAATTATTAAATTATTATATCAGAACCTCTTCATTTTCATATTTGTTTTACATGTTTGTGTAAAATAAATATTTAGATATAAAATACCAATATGAATAAACAATTGTGTGTAAATATATAAAATGTGTATTAAAATAAATAAATAAATAAATAATAACCCTTACCTGCACTATATTAATTTATGTGTTAATTAAAGTCACTAAAACCTAAGGACTATACATTTAAAATAACAAGATGTGTAGCTCAAAATACAGTATTCTAAAGTTTTGCTCGTCTTAATTTTAATAAACTTGTAATACTAATAGCTTCATTAAGGCCAGGAGGTTTTGACGCATTCAGTCTTAATTGCCAAGTTAGTTCTTTGTATTCGACTGTTGTTTCCCAGTCGCCACCTCTAGGGTTCAAGGGAACCTGCTCTATCACCATAAATTTTAAAGTCATCTTGGGGCAAACTGTTAGGTGTCTATAAAATGCATTTGAATCTTTCTTTTTCTGTATATTGTAGAGGTGTTCATAAATCCTTCTACGTAGCGTCCTCTCTGTTTTCCCGATATAAAAACTCTCACACACCTGACATATCCCTAGGTAGACTATACCCTTTGATGCGCAATTGAAGTACAACTCAGGTTTCACTTTAAATTTTCTTGATTTAATATAGTAAGAGTCAGTGTTGATGTAAGGGCATTGCTTACAAGAGTTACATTTGTAAGTACCAATTGTAGAACTCCTGTTCCTTTCTGTTTGTTGTGTATATCTTTCAAATATGTTTTTAAGGTTAGTGTTCCTTGCATTAACAAACATTGGTTGCTTAAGTAACCATTTACTGGTCTCTTCATTTAATCTTAAAATATGGCTGTATATAAATGAAGCCAAGTTACTTGTGGTTCATCTTGAGAAAGCCTGACATAGCTTCAGGTGAAAGCGCTCTATTTACTGGATTTTTATCTTTGTTTTGTGCTGTTCTGTGGAGTTTGTGTCTAAATAAAGAGTTTACTGCACTTTTGGAAGAGTTCATTGGATTTAGGAGGTTCCTTTTGCTGCTTGTTTAGTACTATGCATACAGCATCAAAGCCTGTGTATGCAGGTTTTGTAATATTATTCAATTTAAAATTTAGAGAACATGAGCTGATCAACATATTTCAGTGTTATACATAGTGTTATTCATATATGCATTTTACTTTTTTGCAGGTAATGAGGCATGAGCTAGGAATCATGCCTTGTAAACTGAGTGGATATACAGGCTGGAGGAGCAGTGCAGGGAGAGACATGTTGATTACTTTTTCACATTTTGCACCTAGAATCGATCTGATCATTGTTAGACTATTGATTTTTTTTGCATTATCATGCATATTTCTACTAGTGCAAGAATACCCATCATGCATCTATAAGGCAAGTGCAATAGTCATACAATCACTGAGATTACCAGTATGAATTTCATAAAAATATGTTTACATATGAGCTAGGAGCAAGCCAAGTTTGACGACAGTAATGTTTTGAATTGCACATCACAACCTGACAGTCAGTTATGTGTCACTCTCACAGTGCTTTTGACTGTGATTATTAACATGTAAGTTAATAGTGCTTTGTCTGCTATTTGCTGTGCAGGTGCTGGTATACCTAGATGGCTGGATGTGCTGTATAGTCTGACTGTTCACATACTAAATGGTGTTTACTGTCTAAATGATCACATTGTTGTTTGAGGACTATGTCGGTCATTCACTTCAGTTCACCATTAGTATCAGCTCTGCCTACAACACCTTTGATGCTTTGGTTGAAACCCATTTGTGTCATGTGTTTAACTTGTATTTTGTGTTTAAGGATAGTTGTACTTGTAGATATTCTTGTTTATCATTTCTAACTGCCTGTTACATAATCAGTAATCAACATTATGCTGTTTGCATTTTGTAGTGTCATATATAGTGTACCCTAATAAATGCATGCAGGGCATTGATACATTATTAGACAGACAGTACTGCTTGTAGGACATAACCTAGGCTTTTATATATTACTGGCTGCCACTGTGTTTATGATTGTACATAATGTATAGGGTGTTGTGTTGCATTTCAAAGATCTTCTGTTGTGTCAGACAATGACCATGTTGCCTTGCTTTGCTCATTTGCATATAGCTTTTTATTTCCCTCTTGATTATCATAACACTATATCTTCATTATACCAACATGACTCATGACATGCACAGGTACCTGGGTTACAGTTGTCATTAATTACCTGACATACATGTATAAGGCACACATACGAGTCAGGAAACATGGAAATAGTGATATTTTCTCAAACAGTCCACTGGCTAATGTAATGAGGCATACAACAAGTATTATCCATTGTAGGTTACAGTACTTGCATTATGTTGTAATTTTCACAGTGTTGTTTTTCAAGGTAAATACATGTTAGTGTTGCATGAGGCAGTGTCATGGCATGCTTCTCTTCAAATGTTATGATATGTACATGTGCTGGCTGTGCACATGTTTTTCATAGGTTCATAGGTTAGTACTAGGCTAGCTGCCCTGTGAGCCATTTTAAGCCTAGCCAATTATCCCTTGTGAGACTCAAACCCTGCATCTTGCATTTGTAAGGCAAACACCTTAACCATTAGGCCACCCTCCCAGGGTCATCCATAATGATGGCTGCTAAATAAGTGATCAGGTAATGGCAGGATTTCCACAGATAAGCTGTGCCATGCAGTAACCTACACGCACATTCTGTGAGGGAAACAGTGGCACAGACATGGGCTTCTATTGAAATCATCCCTAAGTATAGATAACAGGACATAAGGAATGTGTCATGTGCATGAATATCCATCCACTTGCACAAATTATTTCTATTATACTCCTTTAACGTGACCCATTTAGGCCATATGATCTTATAATGTAGTTTTAATGACACCTGCAGTGTCTGGTGATAAACCTGTCTTCCCATATGCAGATATCACATGGTGGCAGCACAGTAGTTAATGTCTGTTACATTTCTCATGTGCACATCAGTTTGTGTTAAATGTCAGCCATCATGCTTTTCAGAGGAATGTCTGACCTAATAGACATGTAGTGTTTATTGTTAGGATTTGAATTCATAACCTAAGTCACAAGACCAGTTGCTATAATGGTTAAGGTCTTTACTTCCCATGCATATGGTGCAAGGTTCAATCCTGACTTCTGGCCAATGCTTGTTTGCAGTTTGCATGTTCTTCCTGTGCCCTTGTCTGTTTCCTGCCATTTCAAACCCACCAAAAGAATGGAGCTGTTGGCAGCAGCACAGACTCTACATTGGGACAACTGCTATGGTGCATAGTATCTGCCATGGCAAGGCTAGCTGCTTGACAGTGATTTGGTTGTGTTGACAAATATCGCCAAATGGGCATGGTATTTTCCAGTGATCTGACCTTTGCCAGGACCCATGCTAATGGTGGGTGAGGTATGGTGGCGTGTATGTGCCCCTATAAGTCATTAAGCTATGGTGTGCAGTTGCTCATCTTAGGTTACATGAGCAAAAGCTGGGCATAATTGTTACACTCAAGAAGGATGTATCCAGGATCCAAGATGGAAGGCAGTGCAGAAAAGTTACTTGGGATCCAGAGTCTAATACTCAGGAGGCTGGAAATGATGTGGGAATGGAAAAGGCTTCAGAAGACAGTGAGGGATGTCATCAGAATTAGTGACAGACTCAGTCAGACTTGAATCCAATAATCGGGCAGTATGCATAATCTCAGTCTACAGCAGGTTTAGTATAGTGAGGAAAAACAGTGCATGCAATTGCACGACCTACTACAAAAATCAGGACGACATTGTTGAAAGCACATATAGAGACAGACTGAATAGGATATGAGGACTTCCTGGGTCCACATGGGTTGGGCAACAAGATGTCACAAGATCACATACAAGAGTGGTCAACATGCAACTCAGTTAAAATTCCTCCTAGAAAGCACTGGGGTAAAATCAATGATTGAAGTCATACCCAGTTACAAGCAAGGTCAACAGAGAGCAGTGGAAGGCTTGGAAGTTGACTGGAGAGAAACCACAACAGTTCAAGGAATTACTTAGGGCTCTAGCACCTGCAGTTGGAGGAGAATGTCAGTGCCTAAAAATAGCATGAGTGAGGACTATAGAACAGCAGGTGGTAGATCATCAGGAGGATCGAAGAAAAGTGGGGGTTAGAAAAGATGGGCTAGGAAGGAACATCAGTTGGCTAACAAAGGAGCTAAGAGAGCAGCTGCATAGCAAAGAACAAGGCAGTAGAGGCACTCTACCGACTTCTGGAAAGTAAGTCACAAAGCACAAATAAACTATATCAGGTTGCAAGGCAAAGACAGAAAGATAGTGAGACACCTTGCATAAGAGATGCAAACAACAACCTGCTCACTAGTGCACAGGACATCAAAGGCAGATGGAAGAAGTACCTCCAGTAGCTTCTGAATGTGGAAAACCCCACAGATAATGCTCACACAGCCTACAATGAAAAAGACTAGGAGCCCCCAGAGAAGTAAGAACAGCACTAAGGAAAATAAAGTAAGGGAAAGCAGAAGGCTTAGATGATGTCACAATGGATAGGATAAAGATGCTGGGTGACATAATGGAGAAATGGCTCCTGAGGGTACTCATAGCAGTGTGGAGAGAAAAGAGTATTCCAGATGCCTGGAGAATAAGCATGCTTATGCCAGTGTACAAGAAAAAAGGGGGACAGTCACAATTGTGGGCTGTACAGAGGTTATCAAACTCCTGTCACATTGTAAGAAGGTTCTGGAGAGGGTGCTTGATTAAGGAATACACAGAGTAGAAAGTGCGATGGGAGATGAGCAGTCTGGATTCAGTTCAGGATACAGCACAACTCACCTGATGTTTTCAGGGAGACAGATAGTTGAGAAGAAGCTAGAGATGAATTAAGAGTCCTACTGGACATTCCTATACTCGGATAAAGCATATGACAAGGCCCTACAAAAGCTGATTTGAGCAGTCCTGCAGTGGTTCAAATTCCCAGAATCATCAGTAGAATTAGTGCAGGCTATGCACAAGGACCCAATGACTCAAGTACAAACAGCATTTGGTCTCACAGAGGGGCTCCCAGTGGGAGTGAGTGTACACCAGGGTTCAGCTCTGAGCCCACTGCTGTTCATACTGATGATGGATTACATTAGCAAGCAGGTCAGAGGGGACACATCAACAAGGTCACTGTATGCAGACAAATTGGCATTACAGGCAGACTCTGAGCAAGATCTTCAGCAAAGGATAGGGGGATAGACTGCAAAAGTGAAGGCACATGGGATGAAACTAAGTACAGATAACACAGCTGTAGTGGCAGCAAATGGAGGAGTTCATTAAAAGCTGAAAATTGAGATAGAAGGGAAAATAGTTGAACAGGTTAACAGCTTCAAGTATCTTGGAGAGGTAGTTGAGGAGAAAGGAAGTCTGAATGAGGAAAACAAAGTTGGAATCAGATGGGCTGCAGCCAACTGACACAGACCGTCAGTGTAGTATATGACAGAAGAATGCCAAAGAAGCTGAAAAGTAAGGTGTACTAAGCAATGGTATAACCATTCCTACTGTATGGTACAGAAACCTGGACTGTAAAGGCAGAGCTGTTTAGGAAGCTAGAGGTGATGGAAATGAAGTGCCTAAACAGGGTAGTAGGATGCACACTGTGGGACAGAGAAAGAAGTGAGGACATAAGAGCAGAAGACAAATTAGCTCCATTTGCAAATATGGACAAAGAGAACAGATTACAGTGGTTTGGGTACATGTATAGAAAAGTAGAAGACAATCCGGAGAAGAAGGTTTGGGACAGACAGGAAGAAGGCAAGAGGAAACAAAGACATCCAGCAAAGAGGTAGAAGGATTGTGTGAGAGAAGACCTGTGACAGTCAAACATGCGTGTCAATAATGGCAGGAGAATGACATTGAATACAGAGAGATAGTGACATGGAGAACATGGGAAAAAGGGGGCTGATGATGATGACCTGACTATGGACACATCTTATTGTAAGGCCTTGTTGTAAGGTGTCATACTGACTGTTTTCTGCCTGTCCATTGAGTCACAGTGGGCATGTTATGTACTGATGTAGTTGCAGGTATGTGTATTGTATACTGTCTTTTTTTTTTCTTGTGATTCACCTTGACAATGCATGGGACCCATGGATGCTCACCCATCAGACGCCAGAGATGAGTGCATGCCAGACCACTGCCAGTTCTTCCAATGATGATGACAACCATGACGGAGACAATGATGATGATGAGGAAGAAGCTGGGGCACCATGTGTCACCATCCCCACTGCACCCTGGGGGTGATGCTGCCCTGCACCACCATAAGACAAATATCGGACACAGATCCAGGAGGTGATGACTGATGTCTTTCAGGCACAGCTGTGGGACGTGATGTGGGATTCATTTCAAAATATAGCACATGCTTTGTGGGACTCATTCAAAGAACTAGCCTGGGAGATCATTCATGATGTTCATCCATCATGGTGTACTCATGACCATAAGAAGTTTCTGTGAGATCCACTTGCGTACTGTTGCTGCCATGTTGTTTGCCATACAACTCATTCCCTCCAGTACAGCTCTTTTGATGGTGAACCTTTAACTCCCAGTGGATGTGGCTTTAGCCTTTGAAAAAATGAAGTTATCACCTTACAGTTCTAACAAACACTCATTGACAGAGGTCAAATATCAACACAATTGTGTTTGCCATCATGTATGTTTCAAGATAAAATATTCTGATTCCTTGTATATTGTATGGTTTTGGAATTATTAATACAAATATGAACAAGCAATATTTGATGCCTAGAGGTGCTGTAGGAGGTAACTGCAGAAACGCCTGCAGGCGCACTTGGTTGTAATGAGATAAGTGATTAGCCTGTATAGGAATGCTTGTACATGCATAGCATTTTGCTGCCATGCTTATGTGATACACAGCCAAATGTACACTGCAGATGTCATGTGACATTTAGCATCATGATGCAATGGGTGCATGACACATTACCACATTAGTCATTCAGTCAACATGCTGGTGTCCATGAGTTTCTCACTTGATGCATACATTGCTCCATATGGACAGGTGTGATACTCATTTCGTGTGTGTGTGTGTGTGAGTGTGTGTGTGTGTGTGTGTGTGTGTGTGTGTGTGTGTGTGTGTGTGTGTGTGTGTGTGTGTGTGTGTGTGTGTGTGTGTGTGTGTGTACTTACCATCTATTCTCCAAAAAGCAAAAAAGGGGCTTATTCCCAACAAAAAAGTATTGCCCATGCTCCTCTGACTGCTCCTCAGATTTCCCTATTCCAACATACCTCTTGTGTGTTCCTTTTCTTTACCCTGACCCCACATCTGACTTTCTATCTCCCTTTTTCTTTGGGTGTGTGCATTACTTGTGTTCCCCACACATAGCCCACACCCATTGTTAGTTACTATTAGCTCTGGTGAGGTGGCTGTGATTGCCCTTTGCCTTTATTAAATTTTTTATTAAAAATTTTACCAATTCCATCAGAATATGTAATTTCTAGCAAGTGTACTTTATTAGTTCATGACTTACAGAGACATCTGCTCCTATCCGCTGTGTTGCAGCAGTAGCGTTGTTGCCTCACAGCAAGAGGTTCCCCCTTTCAATTCTCAGCTGGAGTGCAGGGAGTGCCTTATGTGTGCAGTCTGCATGTCCTCCCCGCGGTTGGGTGGGCATTTGAAAGACATACATAAATGGGCGTGCCTTCGTTGAAGGTTGAACGTCGAGCTGGCACCTCGGCGTTCATGAAAATCTACCGCCAATCATTAGTGGACCGGAGTTCCGCTGTGGCAAACCCTAACTGGGAAAAGCCGAAAGACAACCAACAACATATAGAGACATCTTCATTTGTTGTTGGCCTTACTGGAATTTGGAGGGATTGCTGAGGATATGTATTGCATTCAAATGTCATGCAGCTTACTTTGGGATAGTATAATTTCAGTCACTTTGTTAATGTACTTCAAGTTTTATGAGACAGTTTTTATGACTTACAGAGTGGCTGTGACTGACATACAGTGTGCCACTGCTGCTGCTCAACTCTGTTATGTGCTGAGATATTCTACATTCACTGAGGGGCATTTGCATATTACAGGCTTATCCACAACTTTTGTGCTATCGGCAAAATGCACCAGATTCCATGAACATTACAGAATCTAGCCCGATATTTTTTACCAAAGAGGTGACATCCAAATTTTATGGTGAGAACCAAAGG
Source organism: Protopterus annectens (assembly GCF_019279795.1). Classification (NCBI taxonomy): domain Eukaryota; kingdom Metazoa; phylum Chordata; order Ceratodontiformes; family Protopteridae; genus Protopterus; species Protopterus annectens. Next base: position 829,740,432 of record NC_056749.1, read on the forward strand.
CAAGTCTACTAACTGTATAAGTATGAGGCAGCTGGATGTATGGCACATTGAAGCACACTGTAATCCATTTGGCATTTTCTCTACATTTGTATTCTTTGCTTTTTTGGTTTGTACTAAGAAGGATTACTATCACTTTCTGCATAATAATACTAGAATGCAATACATTCATATTCCAGAAGCATTATGAGCAGATGATAATAGTGTTTTTTGTTACATCTTCTTACCAGGGCGCTAGCTCTTTGGACACAGTGTTGTTGTCACAGTTGAACTTGGAGCATTGTCTGGTGAGCTGACTTGTTGATAGTCACTTAATAGGCAAATGGAGGTGGAAATAATCAAACTCTGTACTGTTGGCTACAGGACGCAGCATGTTCTTTTTTTAATTTTTTTATTTATTTTTAAGAAAATATCTTTATTTAGCTTTTTGGTCATTTTATTTTGTGCAATCTGCATGTATGGTGCACTGAAATCAATATCCTTCCCCTGGGTCTATATCACGTTGTCAAACTTTTAAAGGTTTGAACACCATATGTCCGAACTTTAAAAGTTTGAAAACGTAGTAAAAAAAAAAAAAAAACACAAAAAACTTACCTGAAGGTTGTAAGCAAGGGACAAGCTCCCCTGCACCCCCCTCACCCCTCGCTACTTAAATATACCAACTCTGAGATCGCACTACATTGCAGGAAAGGGAAAGTTTCCCCTATGGAGATCTCCGTTGAAATGTTTGAAGTTTTACAAGTTTGAACATATGGTTTCAACCATATGACGTGCAAACTTGTAAAAGTTCGACAACGTGAATGTGACCCCCTTCTCCTTCATTTTACTTTTCATAAGTTAGTGCTGTTTTATTTATTTGTTTATGGAGAATGGTTTCATTTTTGTTGTGTTTGTGATTTTTGTGATTGCAGTATTTTGTGGCTATGTAGACTTTGTGAGTCTTCACAGTGTCTGAATGTGGTTATTGTAATAATTTAGATCAGGCATTTACTTTGGTTAGTGCTTTTAGGGTACATTTTTTTCTTATTTTTAGCACATGTGGTGTCACAAACTTAGAATGAAAATCAGGGGGTATATCCATTAATGAGATGAACATAGGTTTGTGTTCAGACACCCCCTTATTTTGCCAGCAATCAAGGCCAGGTAAAAACAACTTAGCTGGAATAGGGGATAGTCAAAATGCAAGGAGGCAGACAGAAGAATTCATGGGAAATATGAGTGAGATGGTTGCTGCTGCCTATTTCAAATCCATTTATTATACAGATCTGAGGCTATTTTGTAATCCCACGTTTGGTCCATCTGTAACATGGGAATTTTATAGGGAAGAGGGCAATGTAGAAAATTGTTATAAAGTAATTCATTGTTTTGTTTCATTTTTGTACAGTAAATGTTACTCTATTGATTTTGTTTACTAGATTTTCTTTTAGCTGCATGGTTCCACACAAGTTTGGGGGATATAGTTATTTCCTTTTGCAAGTTGGACATTTCACAAGTTTCTGATGTCATTTGTCAGTATTTTTCTATTGACTAATTTCATTTTTTTTTTTTTGAATTTGAGGGTCAGTTCTGTACTTTTATACAGCAGGATTTTTTTCATGTTTGGAGAGTTTCAAAGTAGCCACTTTCTATGACTTTCTTTACAAACTACATGAGATCTGTTGGATACTTATTAGTAATTCCAAGCTGAAATGTACTTCAGTTATTTCAGTATGGTTATTTGTTTATTTACTTACAAATATTTTGATTATTTATTTATTCATTAGGGTAGTGTTTTTACTTTCTCACTTTGGGGGGTCCTGTTTTCTATTAGAACACCACTGTCCCAACCTCAGTGAACATTATTGCCATTTGCGTTTGGTATCTAGCTTACCATTTGCACATGCCAAATGATAATATGGGTATAGTGCAAATAAAAACAATGTGTCTACTACAACAAAAACAATGATTCGCAGGTATAGACTAGCAAAAAAGAGACATAACATTTATGTGGAGCTTTATATAGCCTATGGGCTAGATTCAATAACAGCTACACTAAGAGCTTATATTGTGTAGGTGGCTTGGCATGCACCGCACATGACAGTGAGGTGTTTGGTATTCATTAAACAGATCTACATATAATGTAGAGTCTCAAAACAAAATGAAATGGCAGACTATGCTAATGTAACAATAAAGAGCCGAATTACACACTAATTAACCAATCCAACAAGGCAGATGTATTTGGGAAGCTATACAGCAATCATGTACACTCAGTAATCACTTTTACCCTGAACTTTAAAATCCTTTGAAATATAGGCATGATTGCACTTAGCA